>NC_056550.1:29776650-29894150 GCF_910596095.1 Thunnus maccoyii
AGATTACTGAATATTAAATAATATGTTAATGGCTGCAGAATAGTTGACAAACCCCAAAAAGTCCTTGATTCAACTCTTCACAGAAAGGACGAGGAAGAAAAGGAGCATCCTGGCAGAGAGCTGCTGTCCTGTTCAGACAGTTGGAGCCTTTGAGCTCTGGGAGGCGCTATAGAGCGACTCTGACAACTAAACATGTGTTTAAGAAGTGTTTCATCCCAAAGACCTGCAGAGTGACTGATGAGCTTTAACTGTTATAATGTCTCTGTGTTTGTTACACTGACTGCTTCGCTGTTTCTCTGTTGTAAGAATCATGTGTAGAGCGTTTCACCCTGGTGGGAAATAAAGATATTTTCTATTGTATTCTATTCTATGATGAACAGGCCCATGGTGTCTGCTGATATGTGAATTTTGTTCTCATGTTCTGTGTTGCTGTACAGGTTGAATCCATCATGCCACCAACACATCGCCAGTGCAGCATTGAGATTGAGAATAAGTGCTCTGGGTACACCCTGTGTAACCCACGGTGAGTCTGTCTTTTCTTATGTTATTTATTGGAAATAGATGAGAAGGAGACAGCTGTGATGTATTGACATAGACCCTCTCCTAATAATCCTGGGGATATCAGAATCAATATCAACATTGGATAATCACACCTTCTTTCTTATTATTTAATTTTCTTTCTGTTGAACTGGAATGAAGTTGTTCCCACATTTAACTCACCCTATAGTCCATAACTATTATGATTTAATCTGCCACTCGTCATCCTTAAGGCTGCGTCCAGCGATGCAGCAGCTTCCTGCAGGGTTGTGTGGAGGTGTGAGCCTGTTTATTTGTGCTTTAGAACGTAACCACTGTCAAACAATCAGAAAATAATGTTTATTTTTCTGATTCATGGCTTTGTTTTCCCTACCGCCACTCCCTCTCTTCATTCACTCTCTAGCTCGCTCGACCACCGATGCTCTCCGAGATGTTGTGTAATGTTTTGGGAAGGAGGCTGTGTGGAGCTAATTGCACCATGTTGGTGATTTTATGTTGACTTTATATTATATAAGAATTCTTGTAATAAAACATATTTGAGAGAAGGAAGCTTTGGATCTGGTTAAAGGTTTATTTTTTCTCTTTTAATGGAGCTAAACTAGCAGTTTCCCTCCGCCTCTAGTTCCTCACACCCTGGACTGCTGTCTGTACGGGACACTCAAAAATGAATCTATCTGTTGTCTTTTAGTCACTAAGATGTTTCTCTTGTTTCTGTGACCAGTGTGCACACCGTCAGTGGATTCTGTGAAACACCTTTGCCACCGACGCTTGGCCCTGCTGAATCTGGCAGCGCTCTGTTCATCAAGACTCCTCAGACAGCCTGTGGATCTGTTGGAGTCTTCACCTACGATCTCCTGAATGGATCCACAAAGCAATACGATGGAAAAATAGCTGTCATGTTCTCTAATCCTTATGATTTCAACCTGTACTCTAACTGGTATGCAGTGGGAGTCTTTGACATGGGCAAAACATGCGATCCTGATCTGTATAAGGAGATGTATAAGAATGCAGAGAAAGGGTTTGTCAGAGGTAAAGCTAAAGGTCCCAGTCTGACTCACACAAGTAATCGTGTTACCATCAGAGCCACCATGTCAGACAGTTACCAACCTGTCATCAAGGTGCAAGTTTGCAAAGTGTGAAGTGAGAAAACTGAAATTTTAAGCAACCAGGGTTGGAAATGAACGGGGGCTCGGGGTAAAACGCCCCTAAAAGAATGTAAAGTTGCCTTTGAATTGGGATAACGGGGCTTTTAAATGTAAAATAACCAGTTAAACAAAGACTTGATATGTTTTAGAAAGTGTGTCCTGATTTAGTTCCAAAGCTGTCAGAGTGCACGTTATTTTAAACCACAGAGAACAGAACATGAAGACAATCAGCAACGTTGTTGAGATGATGAACTGTGACATTACGTAATGTTTGTTTATTTTTTATACTTTTGATGAAATGTGCATTAAATGGGTATTTAAATGTTCTTACATTATAAATTTGGCTGCAACATAGAACTCAGGTGTTTCTCATCATTTGAAAACATTAACACACATATAATCTGTAACTGGGATTATAACTCACTGGAAATCATCCAAAATTCCCCCGAAACATTTCCTACCTGCTGCAAACCTGTCGGACCTGATTCTTTCTGCTCTCAAGACTTATCTTCTAGTTTATTCTCACCTTTTTCTCCATGCACTCGATCAATCAATCAATCAGTCAATCAATCAATCAATCAGTCAATCAATCAATCAGTCAATCCCAGTTGGCCCAGTAAAACAGAAAGTTTAGTTTAAGTCAAAGAGATGAATCTACTCAGATGTTGATCAAACACATTTTATTTTGTACTGAACTGATTTTTCATTTAAAAACTTAAAAACATGCTGCAGTGACTGGTTCAATACTGGTTAACTGACTAGTTCAATACTGGTTAACTGACTAGTTCAATACTGGTTAACTGACTGGTTCAATACTGGTTAACTGACTAGTTCAATACTGGTTAACTGACTGGTTCAATACTGGTTAACTGACTGGTTAACTGACTGGTTCAATACTGGTTAACTGACTAGTTCAATACTGGTTAACTGACTGGTTAACTGACTGGTTCAATACTGGTTAACTGACTGGTTCAATACTGGTTGACTGACTGGTTGACTGACTGGTTCAATACTGGTTAACTGACTGGTTCAATACTGGTTAACTGACTGGTTGACTGACTGATTCAATACTGGTTAACTGACTGGTTCAATACTGGTTAACTGACTGGTTCAATACTGGTTAACTGACTGGTTGACTGACTGGTTGACTGACTGGTTAAATGTTTCTATCTATATATCTCTACATCTGTTCTCAGTCACTCAGGTCTATAAATAAAATCTGAACATTAATAAAATGGTCTGAAGTGTGTTTGTTAATTTGACAAAATGCAAAATTGAACATTAATGTCAAATGTTAAATTAAATTAAACTAATTTAACTACAGAACAAAACTATGAAAGTGCTCAATGTTAAATAAATAAAAGAAAACATGAAATATGAATAAAATGATTTAAATACATAAACAAACAAACTATTTAGTGAAATAATTGAATAAGATATTAAAACTCACCTCAATATTATGAAATGTTCCATCATTTATTTTCATATAGAACCTTTTACATCATAGTTGAAATGATGCACAATTAATGCACTCTACTGTCTTCTTCTGACCACCAGTTTGACTAGAACCGGAACCCAGTACCCTGCAGAGATCGCAAACAAACAAACAGAGAGATTCTTATCTGCCATTCATCTTTGAATTTAGCAGCTTCTGGTAACTCAGTCAGTTCTCTGTGGGGACGTGTGGACCAAACAGTAAAATACTTTAAACTCAGTTACTGAAATGACTCCTGTGAGTCCTTTAAAACGAGTGTTTGAGGTTTATTGTATACAAGCTGTGTACAGTTAAATTTATTTATATTTCATGAGTCTGTATTAATCTGTCTTCAAGATACAGTCTTACAGTCTACGTTTCCTCCTGAAGTCCTTTATCTCCACCCAGTCCCCTGGTCTGAGGTCATGCAGGTTTCCTGGTCTCTCTACAGACCTGAACCACCTGTGTGAGGATTAAACTAAGAGCAACATTTCATCAGTTATTCGTCTGTTGCAGGGAGCTGTGATCACTGCTCTGCCAGAAGGACTGACATTATTTCTGGGTCTGATGTACTGTTGGGAGTCTTTGTCCGGCTCAACAGCTGGTCACTTTGTTTTTGAGAGTGCTGTTTTCTCTGCTGCCCTCCACTCTGTGGGAGGCAGAGTGTTGTTTTAGGTCAATTCTCAAACATTCAGATAGTAAAGTGTTTGCTTTGCTAACAACAGATGTGCCGTTATCACTACTGATTCTTCTTGGATTTCCAAATCTGGGAACTATTCTCTCATCAACACCTGCTGTTCTGCACAGATTACACACATTTCGTGTCCGTCAGCGTTCCCGTCCTTATCCCTTTCCCTTCCCAACATAGAAGGAAAGAGATAATTCAGACCTATCAAACACCGTCTTGGTTTTCTTCTGGTGTTGTTCTGCTCTGAAAACCTTTAATATCAGCTGTTGGTGTTCCAGGTGTAGTTGCGTCTGTGCTCAGCACCTGTAAACAGGAAGTGGTTATGCCGCACGCTTTGCGGCTTCATCTGCTCTCACATTTCCTGTTGAGACAGAGTTTTTGTTTTTTGTGTGCATCTTGCATTTGTATATTGCCAGCTGTTCAGGTAACAAATCTGCTACCAGTTTATGATGTTTGTCCACAATGTCCCAAAGTCCTGCAGCCCCACAAAGCAACCTGATATCTGTGTAAACAGCAGCTGTTTTTACCTTTGTTCATTTGTTTGTTTGTGTGAGTGTCTCATGTTGTGTTACTACAACATAACCTGCTGTTTTTACACTAGAGTTTGATCTGTGGATGCTGATCCGTCATCGAACAGCTCTGCATTAACCAGTCATGTGTCTCTGAGGCCCCCCTCCCGTTGAAACTGGTGTTGTTCCCTCTGTAGTCTCTGGTTTCTATGGATATTGATCTTTACATGAGCTACAGTTTCACCTGGTTGCAGGTGTTTAATCAGACAGTTGTAGGATTATCTGTCAGCTCAGGGAATCAGCTGATAATTGAACCCTGGTTGTTGTGTTTCTGTCTTCTGGTTGTAAGTGTAAACCTCTTTTACCAACAGATATCATACTGCATGATGTTCTGTATGATTTCAATCTGCTGTTGTAATGAATTAAAGGCTCGTCTGTTCCTGACCAGAGTGCTGATTCAACACAGACCGAAGTCCTTCCGGTTTCTCATTGATCCTTTTACTAAAGAGACACGTGGAGCGTTTTGAACAAGTGATGTTTGAGGTCTTGTGGTTCTTCCAGTCCAGCACACGTCTTCTTTCCAGTACAACCAGCTCATACTCAGTCTGTCACTTTCTGCAGCTGTTTTAAACCATCTCTGTTGATATGAGCTGTGTGTGGTGCAGGTTAAATCCTCTTGCTTCATGTAGTGCACTTCCTGTTTCTGCGTGTGTGTTTATTCAAGCAGTTCTGAGGTTATCTGAAGGGACCCTGATGGTTGCAGGTCCTATCAGCACATGTGCAGTGGCGTGCCACACCCTAACTGCATAAGCCTGATACTCTGGTGGCTTTAACCCTTGTCTTTCCTCTATCTCCATCTCCTGTGATTATAGACAGCGGCGTTGTGCACGATTCCTTTACTGCGATGCTCGTTGTTCTCACAGTATGAATTTACCCAACACTCAGTTTTGGAGGATTTGTAAATTCAGCAGCTTTATAGCAGGAACAAAAGTCTCAAAGTCAACCACAAATGTAATACTGTACTTTATCTACTGCCTGTGTGTTTCTGTTTCATCTCACTGTTCCAGGATCATATTTCACAAGTTGTTTAACATGATCTAAACCTGTCAGTTTGCTAACTGTCTCTCTTGTATCTGTGCACTATGACCAAACTACACACCATGTAGGTTTACTGGACAACACGAACACATCCTTGTCTGTACTGGTAAAGGACCAGTGAACCATTCTCTGACAGTATCACCACTAGCTCCCATTGTTACCAGTGTTCTCCTGCTCACTTTTTGGAGCTGGAGCCAAATCACATCTCTTACAATAATTATTCTTCTGGACACACAGAGACACGGTACAATGTGTCTTGTTTTACTCACCTGTGTTCAGTTTTCAATCACACCCTGTGTATTTATAGTCCAGTTTTCACTTCAGTCTCTGTTGAGTTGTCTGTGTTTATGTCCCCGTGTCCCGTGTCCCTGGTCCCTGGTCCCTGGTTCCTGGTTCCTGTCTCTAAGTATCTTCAGTGTTCCTGCGTTTATGGTCTTTGTTCCTGGTTCCTGTTCCCAGTGTCTCCAGTGACTTTACATTGTTCAATAAATATTCTGCATCGTATCCTTCCTGCCGTCTCTTGCATTTGGGTCCAGCTGCTCCACCCACCACCCTGACAGCAGGTCTCATCTTTACAGAGTAAATGCAAAAGAACTTCACTAATATTGTAGTTGTTTATATGCACAGGAAGCTTTTCAAAAGCAGTTGATCAGATCTGTGAACTTGAAGTTATTCAACTTTGTTATATACAGACGGGTGACAAATTAAAGGAAAACCTGGTCCAGGTCTGAATGCTGGACCCCTACAGTGAGGGGGTCTGGGGGCTCTGTTATGCTGGCAGGGTTTGGGGAAGAGTCACTGCTAATCAATACAAAGTAGTTGTGAGTGATCAGCTTTATCCTGATGGGAGTGGTCTCTTCCAGGATGGATCACATGTTACGACCTTCACAGTCACCTGATCTCAACCCAGCTGACGTGTTAGACAGCGCTCTTCATCATCATCATCACAACATCACATGAGGAAGATCTTTATGAACAATGATGAAGAGTTCAGAGACTGTAGGATCAATAACAAGGAGCTCTGAAGCTGTTCTGCTGGTCCATCACCTTACTAACACACTACTGTATGCTGTATATGTAAAACACTGATATTAAGTCAAGTTGCAATGTATTTCCTTGTAATTGTTTGACATTTGAAGGGGGTGGAGCCACCGTGGTAGTGTCCCTGACAGTGAAGCGTAGTGTACTGTACCCACAACCCCAGTATGCACTAACGCTTACTACCACTCCATCCATTGCCATGGTCACTGTCAGTTTGCAGTTTGTTTTCTCCATAATCTTTGTATGCCTTAGATTATATCAGGTTTGAAGTCAGGTGTAACATAGGTGTGTAGGTAAGTCTCTAGATCTGCTTCTACTGTTGCTATGCAACCTTCACAGACACATCTGACATATAGTCTTGGCATTTCACTTCAACTCCAGGTACGACTAGGATTCACACATCTCTTACAGGTACATTCAACACACACAGGCCAGACTGGACTCCCTCCTTCCCGTTCAGCACACCAGTCTGCACCATTCCACTGGCTGACTCCAACCTCTTTCATTAGTGAGCTTATTAACCGAACCACCTTGTTGTGTTGTTGGTGATAACCAAAGAGCAGAAAAAGGATTGTGTTGGTTAATACTGAATGTACATAGGTTTGTTAGAACACTGCCCAGACTCTGCCTCTGTCACTAGCCAGACTTTACCTCAGACCTTTCCTCAGTAGCTGCCCAGACAACCCCTATGAACTCTCAACTCTGTGAATAGTATGGACTGTTTCAACCCTTTCTTGTTCTCAGGAATATACAGACTGTTCCAGCCTCTCATCTGTCTCTGGAGCACATGGACTGTGTGACCACCATGTAACTTCCAACCCACAGGGACTTTTCGGCCCTTGGTTTGACCTGAGGCTGCTGCTGAACATTAACATCATGACTGGAGAAAGAAAGTCTCTCAATGACAAACGTTGTCTCCTTGAAACTTCTGACAAACTGCCAAAACCGAACCGATGAAATGCAGCGAAACAACAGTTTAAACAGCTGTTCTGTATTTAAACAGTCAATAGAATTCAGTATTACTTTATATTCATGTAATAAATATACAAATGTCAATTAGATGGCAATCTGCATGAGAAATAAAGAAAAAGAAACACATTTGGTTATAATAATCATCTGCTTATAGTGATCAATTGGACCCTGACAGACGTGATCAATATAAAGAGTTTCCACTGTAGAACGTATATTTTTGTGTTAGAGTCGCCAGTATGTCATCAGCCCAACACTCTTATAAAACATAACCCAGTGGGATCTCATCTAAGTGTTGTTTGTCAATCAAAGCATAGTTTGTGCTTTTGCTCGTACACATAAAACCAGTGAACTAAATTAATTTTGAGGTTTTAATTATTGAAGCAAAGAGTTCAGAGCAGAGAACAAACAGGCCACTAAAGCTCACATGTGTTTACAGTAACGGAGCCAAACTCATATCACAGCAGACCAATCAGTTAACCTTGAACATTACCAAACAAAACCAAAAGCATTTAGTCTTGTGCCAAAACACTCGATACGATTCAACAATAATATCTGACTTACTTCCTTCATCACTTTCTATATGACTGTGCAGCTGGATGTGTTCACTCTGTTCATCCAGTTAAACCAGGTCTGAACATCCATGTAAAGCACTGCTGCACAGTGAACAGCTGCAACACAACACGTGTCTCCTGCTTCCTCCTGACAGCAGCTGTTTCTGAGGCCGACTGCAGCGTCACATCATCCCCTCGAAGGAGACAAACACGTATGACGAGACTCAGAGAAGAGTTTCTCCCGTCTGTAACACTGCTACTGACATGCAGGAAGTTAACAGTTGTAAAATAAAGAGTTCAGTTCTGCTCAGATCAGGGTCCTGATGGTTTCCAGCTCTTCTGCAGCTGCATCCCAAAAAAACACAAACACACAAGTATTAACTCACAGGAAGAAACTGCAAAAGAATGAAGAACACGTTCATCTGTACTGGACTGATGAAGTTATCAGTTGTGTTCTATTAGAAAAAACACTAAAAGATAAATACGGCATTATTCTATATGTGGTGAATCAGGGTTAATAATATAATAACAGTTTGACAGTTTGAGTGTTACTCAGATTAGACGCTGCAGACGCTGTTGAAAATCAGATATTGATCATTACTCTTCCTTCCTAACATCACTACTGCATACAGAAAAGAAAACCGATTAAAGAATGCATAGTGAATCATATATGCAGCCTGGAACAGGTTGAACATCAGCAGATAGTCTGAGATGCTTCCTGCTGACACCGTCTGGTCCTGATGTCACACTCAGAGAGGCTGAGGACTGATGGGGGCTTGTAATCTGTCCTGGTTCTTAGACTTTGCCTCATGCTGGTGGGGTTTCCCTCCTGGAACTGCAGGTCTTGTAGTTCCTTATCGCCTCCTCTGCTGCTCTCCTGTAGTCTGCTGCTTTATAACTGTGAATGTTTCCAGGCTGCAGCTGTGAGTTGCTGCTGTGTGTGTTTATGGCATCGGATGGTTCTTGTTGCTCCTGTTTTTTTACAAAGTAAATCCATCACAGACTCAGTGAATCCGTTGATGTCATTAGTCTAAATAAGGTGACAAATTTCAGCCTGCTCGCCAGAATAAAACGTTGGCATTGTACGTTTCTGCAAACCACAGATACGTTGAATATGCACATTTCAACACCTGTAATACATACATTATTAACACTTCCACAGTACGTATCATATCAACATGTCTGAAGTGACGTATTTCACATGACATCTATATAAGCTGACTTACTCATTAGGAGCTGGATGGTTTGCACGGTTTGAGACCACCTTGCTGTTTTTGTTTTATTTCGTATTTGAACCCAAACCATGATTTTTCCCCAACCAAGTGGTTTTTGTGTGTAAACCTAACCAGACCTTAACCACCGCGTTGTCACATCATAAAATATAATTATTTTTTTAACAGTGACTACTGTGATACTGCGTGTTGAAAAGTGACGCCACTGGGTCCTGACCAAGCTTCAGTATGTGAGGAGTTGGGAGTGAGTACAGGCTGTGTTTATCACATGTCGACAAAACACCATGTAAGTCGGATGATGTTTGTCCCATAAGGCTGACTTCCTGTTGTCAGTAGGTGGCGCTATGACTACGACTCAGTATTGACATGTAGATGTGTTCAGGCCTGGACTTTTATCAAACATGAGTAATTTGGGGCAGACTGGACGATGTAAAGTGGAGTTACAACAACTTCCTGTTTCATGGTGAAACACACATATTGGGGCGTTCCATGAAAACTCAAAAGCTTCACAATTTAGCATCACAAAGGTGTTTCGATACCAAATTTGATGTTGCTGATTTGACTGAGAGACACCTGTGTTCCTGCAACCTTCAGCTGAGTTAAATACACAACAAGAATCAGAGATAATAACCAGCTCTAATCTGAGTCGCTGCACAGATAAGACACAGGTGAGGTCTGGTCATGTGACTTCAGGTATTTCCAGTGAAAACAGAGGGGGAGGAGCCTGGAGCTGATCCAGGTACATGAATATAAATTAAAGGTGATTCTGCAGCTCAGGTGCAGATTGAGAGACGACGGCTCGGTGAGTTCTGAACACTTTTCTCTACTTTGATATCGGAAATAAACAGAAACATGTTAGTCTGAGCAGCAGAGAGGATTCACTTAAGTTTATCAGTTTCTGCAGGTTTAAACAGTTTAACAAAGGTTGATTTTAAGGACAGGTTGGTTTTTTTTAACACAATCCTGACGTGCTCATACGTGCTGTAGTCGCTGTAACAAAACTCTCCATACTGACCCTGAACACAACTACGCTGCAAGAAATGAGGGACAAAATCCAAAGTTTCAGCCGTGGTGTTTGATGTTTTCCAGCTTTTACTACTCGAGATGCTCAGAGGAAACACTGAAGTGACGTTTTTCTTTGCAGATTTGATAGCTGGAGTATTTTTGCAGTTTGTGTTTTTAGACACTAATATTTTGATAGTTTTGGTGTTTGTGTGACGTCTCGGAGTCGACCTCCAGCTGTTGCTGCTGCCTCTGCACATCATGAGACATGAACATGGTTCAGTTCAGGGTTTATCTGCTATGAAGGACACAAGTGATTGGAAAATGTGTTCCAGAGATTTCCTTTGAGAGATGCTGAAAGAAGGCAGTTGTGGTTAATAACAATAAATGTTTGCATCTCAGTGGAAGAGAAAATGTCCGAAAATCAGGTGATGTCACCAGCTGACAACAGCTTTGCTAGTTAAATAACTTAAACATATTAAAAGAAGGCAAAATATCAAAAATAACTGCAAAGACAAACATGACCTACAAACAAAAAGTACCTTGAAGTTTCATAAACACAACAGATAACTGCTGTATGAGTCAGAAACAAGACAAATATTTTATTGTTTTATTGATCTGAAGTACAAATAAGATCATCCTGCTGCTGTTCTGTCCCCAAATGTGATATTTCACATTTTTATAAAATAATAGAAAAATCTGTTTTATATGTCGTTCCAAACTAACATGAATCTCTTGGTGAGATTATCAGAAGGATTTCAATGAATTTGGTTAAATTCAGTAATAGTTTTGTAAAATGAAACCTTTTAAAAAAAATAAAAATAAGAATAATAATTAAAGCTGCAAGCGCACATCGAACAGCGGCGCAATCAAAGGGCCTCTGTGACGGGCATGTAGATGTTTTCAGACCCGGCTGTTTTCAGTGCCAGAAGGAGATAAACATCACTTCCTTTGTCCACTATTTTGCCTGCTGCTGGGGCTGCTTTGCTGGAATTTCGTAGGGGGCGCTATTCATCCAGTTTGCATCACTGATGGAATATTGTCATGTAGACGTGTTCAGGCCGGGACTCTTATCAGACATGTAAAGTTTGGTGCAGACTGGAGCATTTACAATAAAGTTATAGCAACTTCCTCTGTCATGGTGAAACATCAAATCTCAACGGTGTGAGGATGAGAATTTTCTGCAGGGTGAGACATGTCTGTCTCGCTCACACCTGTGGCATCAAAATTATGCAAGTTTTGGGTCCATTCACTTGAATTTCAATTAGTAAACAAAACTCTTGATGAGTTTGTGTGTAAAACAAATTAATTTCCTAATTTTCATCAAGTCTATTTTTAGAAAAGTAAAGACTTTTAAGCCACATGACCTGGTCCAAGTTTGATTGACATGTGTACTGTCAGGTGTGTAGAGACAATAAGTAACTGATACTCATATATTTGAATGGAGAGTGTGAGTGAACCGCTAGGTGCTCGGGCCCTAATAATAATAACAGTAGTAGCAGTGGGTGTCGAACAGGATCACAGGGACAGCAGGAGGTCTACGATCACAGATCCAGATTCTACAGCTGAGGAGGCAGAAACACCTGTGAGACAAGAAAGCACAAAACTACAGGAGAGAGAAGATGCTGAGTTAGTAACATGCATTAATACGACATGAATGCGTACAGATGGAGAGGAGGAGAGAGGAGCTCAGTGCATCATGGGAAGTCCCCCAGCAGTTAGGGGACTACAAATACCAAGAGGCACCTGGAGGGCTCTGGCTCAGTGTCAGCACACTTCCATATAGAGATGATCTCAGGTGAAGTGTACAAACTAAAAAGGAGGACAAATCAATTAGGAAATGAACTTAAGTCAAACTGAACAATAGTTTTTTTAAAGAGCTTAGGGTAGGAGGACCCTGGTCCGACTGCCCAGGAAGCCAGATCAGGAAGGACCCCTCTCAGTTTTGCAACAAGTTAAAATCAGTTAGAAACGGATGAAATAACTGGTGAAGTAAAAATTTAAATTTCGGTTCTTAACTTATAAGCGACATCTAACAAGTTATCATTCAGGGGTGGTCCATGAAGAGTCCCTCAGTAGTCGAGTGGGACCAGTGTTGGTCTGCAGATCTCACAGACACCCGATCAACATCGAGGTCCATCCAGCGGTGGAGAAATCTAGTTATTTTTTTATCTTACAGGTCAAGAAGTCACCACAGAGGGAAGTCAAGGAGGCAACAGTAGGATCCACATCCCACATGAGACAACAAGCAGAGGAGACCCTCAGAACAGGTAAATAAATTATTAATTAAAATACAGGTAAGAAGAAACCGATGAAACAGGTAATTGATATGTTAATAAAATTGTAGAAATTGTTAGTGGGGTCATCTAAACCAACTAGATTTAGGTTTTAATTCAACAAATTCATTATGCAGTCAAAATAAAATACCAAAAAAACATTCCTTGATTAAGGTTAGAGCATAATTTCAAATATAGGATCAAATCTGTTCTGGCTATAGTTAACATTTAGGAATATAAGATGAGAGGTTAGTGTTAAACCATTGGACAAGATTATTCATTAGACTTAATCTCCAAGATCCATGTCTTCCACCAAAATTATGTTTAATCATACTGGGCATACCTTCGAATGATTAAGGTTAGAGTTGGAGATAGACCATTGAGGAAGATCATCTCTTAGACTTAATCTCTAAGACATATGCTTTATATCAATATTAGGTTTAGTTATACCTCTTAATGGTTATGGTTAGGATACTGTTGAGAGCCAATTCATCCTTCTTAGAGAGAACATGGTCAAATCACAGGAGACATAATCAATGTAGATAATATTTACACAAAAAGCTAAAGACACTGCACTGTGAAATGTGACCAATATAATAAATTCTATAAATAAGGAACAACACACATAGGAATAACATGGGGGAGGAAGAGGGTCCTCCACAACAAAAAGATATGGTAAGGATTTACAGTAAAGTTCCTTTTTATCTGTTTAAGGTGTTAATATGTCCCTGTGGTTTAATAGATATAATGTTGTTGCCAAAATACATCACTAACATGATAAAATCAATAGATATTCCTAGACAGAAATCTGAAGTGAAATCTGAATTGACAGAAGTGCTGTCAATAAACAATCATCATCAAATCAACACAAAATAGGAGGTGTAAGGCCTTTACACACTGGGCGTTTTTTCATGTGATTAATACAATACCAAAAGTGTCTCCTGTGTTGCTGTACAGGTTGAAGACATCATGGGAAACACCCATCGCCAGTGCAGCATTGAGGTTGAGAATAAGACCTCTGGGTACACGCTGCGTGACCCAAGGTGAGTACATACTTCAGTTTCTCCCAGTTTGTCTTTTTTTATGTTATTTATTGGAGATGAGAAGTAGACATCTATGATGTATTGACGTAGACCCTTTCCTAATAATCTTGAGGATATCAGAATCAATATCGACATTGAAAAAATCAAACCAACTTCTTTCTTAATGTTTAATTTTCTTCCTTTTGAACTGGAATAAAGAAGTTGTTCCCACAGTTGTTAATTGGATGAATTAACTTACTGATATGCTACACACTGAAAGAACAAGGAATGTTGTAAAAGATAAACTGATAAAAATGTATTTATTTATTTAATCTTATATTTATTGACTTTGTTTATTGCATGTGTGTATATATACAGGGCTTGCGAGTGTGTATGTATATCTGCAGTAGTTTTACTCTCACTCTATAGTCCATAACCATTTATTATTTAATTATGTAAAGGATTTTCGTTATCTGCTACTCGTCATCCTTAAGGCTGCATTCATACCAAATCCAGCGACGCTGATTCACAGCTTTGTTTTCCCTACCGCCTATTACAAATTGCAAGCTTTGTGTCTTCTTCACTCACGCTAAAGAACTTCCATACCAACGCTGTCTGTGCCGCAGCTGCTGCTGTGTGCGTGACCGGCAGAAAATCAGACATATATTACTTCTTTATCAATTAACAAGTTTCAGTCCTCGTCTTCAACTTCCGCGTCTGAATGCGGTCAATGCTCGAGTCCAAGTCGAGTCATGACTCCTGAAAATCAGGACTCGAGTCGGACTCAAGTCCGAGTCCTGGACCCGAGTACTACAACATTGGATGTTGCGTTGTGTTTCGGAAAAAGTTGATTGTGGTTCAATCTCTTGCTGGGCGGCTGCTGAGGTTTTTTGCTGAACCCCATGTGGTCCCCCCTCCCGCAGCCTAAATGCAACACCCCCATTCAAATGAATGGGAGGACTGCTGTTTTTCCAGCATTGCCGGATATGGTGTGAATGCGGCCAAACAGATGTCCAGCAAAACCTCTGAACTGTGTAATAGAAAGAGATGGATCTCACCTATTCTGTTTTGTTTTGGGAAGGAGGATGTGTGGAGCTAATTGCACCATGTTGGTGATTTTATGTTTTGTTATTATTAGTTTATTTGTAAGGAACAAGTACAGAGAAACACAGACAGTTGCAGAAGCAGTGTCTGATGTACTGTACACATGCATATAGCCAAAACTAATTTCCAACACCAGTCCCTTGATGGGCATTGATAGGGTAAGCCACATGGGTGTGTGTGAGGAAATAAATCAGTCCAGTACGTTCTGGGTTTTCCTCATAACCTCAGTTAGGTTCGAGTACAGCTCAGTCATGTCACCACATTTCTTTCTTTTTCATCATCAACTCTCCTCTCTGTTTCCCTTCTTTCTCTACCAATTCTCAACTCCTCAAAAACCATCCGCTATCTGAACAGCGTCGCCAAGTGGCTGACACTAGAATATTATCCAAACACTGCATCACTAAACATATGCAGACAACATGACAGGCAACATTAAGCAAGAGCAGCAACCATCCAGGAAGTGTCAAGTCAGTGTGCCTCCTTACCCAAGCAGTCTGTTAGTTTGGCTGCAACAATAGTTGGTGTTTTTGCTGCCACAAATAAAACTGTATCATCAGCAAACATATTTGAAAGAAGGCAGCTTTGGATCTGATAAAAGGTTTATTTTTTCTTTTTTAATGGAGCTAAACTAGCAGTTTCCCTCCACCTCCAGTTCCTCACATCCTGGACTGATGTCTGTACGGGACACTCAAAGATGAATCTATCTGTTGTCTTTTAGTCACTAAGATGTTTCTCTTGTTTCTGTGACCAGTTGGTACACTCACAGTGGATCCTGTAAAATACCTTTTCCACTGAAGATTGGCCCGTCTGAATCTGGCAGCGCTCTGTTCATCAAGACTCCTCATACAGCCCGTGGATCTGTTGGAGTCTTCACCTACGATCTCCTGAATGGATGCACAAATCAACTCGATGGAAAAATAGCTGTTATGTTTGATAATCCTTATGATTTCAGCCTGTACTATAACTCGTGTGCAGTGGGAGTCTTTGACATGGCCAAAAAATGTGATCGTGATCTTCATTATCAGATGGCTAAAGAAACAGAGAAAGGGTTTGTCAGAGGTAAACCTGCAGACGGCACTCTGACTTACAGTAAACTTGTTACCATCAAAGCCACCATGTCAGACACTTGCCAACCTGACATCAAGGTGCAAGTTTTAAATGTGTGGGAAAAGTGAGTGAGAAAGTTGACATATTAAGCAACCAGGGTTGGAAATGAACGGGGGCTCGGGGTAAAACGCCCCTAAAAGAATGTAAAGTTGCCTTTGAATTGGGATAACGGGGCTTTTAAATGTAAAATAACCAGTTAAACAAAGACTTAATATGTTTTAGAAAGTGTGTCCTGATTTAGTCCAAAGCTGTCAGAGTGCACGTTATTTTAAACCACAGAGAACAGAACATGAAGACAATCAGCAACGTTGTTGAGATGATGAACTGTGACGTTACGTAATGTTTGTTTATTCTTTATACTTTTGATGAAATGTGCATTAAATGATTAAAAATACTCCCAGTTATAATCTGTAACTGGGATTATAACTCACTGAGTATTTTTACCCATTAAATGTTCTTACATTATAAATTAGGCTGCTCTCATCACTTTTTTTAATAGGAGTCACTGAATATTGATCAGTCATGCAACATAGAAATGCCCTCAAAAATTTCCTACCTGCTGCAAACCTGTCAGACCTGATTCTTTCTGCTCTCAACATTTATTTTCTAGTTTATTCTCAGCTTTTTCCTCCATGCATTCAATCAACTATCAATCAATCAATCAGTCAATCAATCAATCAATCATTCAATCAGTCAATCCCAGTTGGCCCAGTAAGACAGAAAGTGTAGTTTAAGTTAAAGAGATGAATCTACTCAGATGTTGATCAAACACATTTTATGTTGTACTGAACTGATTTTTTATTTAAAAACTTAAAAACATGCTGCAGTGACTGGTTCAATACTGGTTAACTGACTGGTTCAATACTGGTTAACTGACTGGTTCAATACTGGTTAACTGGCTGTTTAAACACTGGTTGACTGACTGGTTAACTGACTGGTTAACTGACTGGTTGACTGACTGGTTAACTGACTGGTTAACTGACTGGTTGACTGACTGGTTAACTGACTGGTTCAATACTGGTTAACTGGCTGGTTAAACACTGGTTGACTGACTGGTTGACTGACTGGTTAACTGGCTGGTTAAACACTGGTTGACTGACTGGTTGACTGACTGGTTGACTGACTGGTTAAATACTGGTTAACTGACTGGTTAATTGACTGGTTGACTGACTGGTTGACTGACTGGTTGACTGACTGGTTAACTGACTGGTTAATTGACTGGTTGACTGACTGGTTAACTGACTGGTTGACTGACTGGTTAACTGACTGGTTGACTGACTGGTTAAATGTTTCTATCTATATATCTCTACATCTGCTCTCAGTCACTCAGGTCTATAAGACAAATAAACTCTGAACATTAATAAAATGGTCTGAAGTGTGTTTGTTAATTTGACAAAATGCAAAATTCAATATTAGTCTCAAATGTTAAGTGTACAAACTAATTTAACTACGGAACAAAACTATGAAAGTGCTCAATGTTAAAAAAGGGAAAACATGAAATAAACAGTCACATGAATAAAATGTCTAAATATATAAATGAACAAACCATTTGGTGAAATAATTGAAGAAAATATTAAAACTCATTCTAATGAAATATTTCATCATTTATATTCATATAACAGTTTTATTTAATTATAGACATTTTTATTTCAAAAGCCAGTTTTTATGTCATAATTTCATTTCCTCAGTGATGTTTATATTTCATATCAGATTTTAGTTTATAATGTCACTTTTCATTTTCTTTTTTTTTCTTTCTTTTTTGGTACAATCCTCAAATGAAAAATTATGATTCTCCAAACTGTGTGAAATTCTTAAATGCAGTTTATCTCTCTAAATAAAGCAAGGAATCTATGTGTGGATGTATGTATAGATGTGTGTTTGTCCTTCGTGTATCTGGAGAACTGTTCATCCGATCTACTTCATACCTGGCAGGTGGATCGCTGGGGAAACAAGGAAATGTCGTGTGTGAAGTTGTTTGGATGAGCAGTTCTCAAGAAACATATAAAAATACCTCATAAATTACGTTGATAACGTTGATTTGCCTCTTCTTCTGCATGTGAATTCAATGAGCAGAAATATAGACAGCGCCACTCTGCCATTGCAACCCGCTTTGTGGTCAGAGGTGGGATTACATCCATAGTGATAAGAACTACCATAGAGAATGAATTGAACAAGTTTGGAGAGTTAAACTCTATTCACGTTCCTCACACGTGGGAATTTTGTATGTATGTTCAAGACATAGTTCAGGATGTCTCAGGCACGTTTTGAACATGCACTGCCGGAAGTCTACTGATGCCTTCATGTGAGGTGTTTAGGGAACATGGATAAATTGCAGCATCTACCGATAGTCTGCATGAGAGGCGTTTAGGGTAAGGGCACAACTCTCTCTTATGTATTGAGAAATCGGCCTGTTTCAGCACATTTTGTTGTTTTTATTGTTTTTACTCTCTGTTTGCTTTTGCTTGTTTGCTTTTATTGTCTTTATAATTTGTTTTTTGTGCTTTTGCCTGTGCACTCGGTAAACCACTTTGTGCTGCCTCTGGGTATAAATGTGCTATATAAATAAATTTACCTTACAGCGTTACAGATAATAACATATATGATAAATTCCAGTCTGGCTTCTGCACATCTCATAGCACAGAAAATGCTCTTTTAAAATTTGTTAATGACATTAGGATCAACAGTAAAAATTAAAAAAAAAACTTTGGTCGTAATACTCCTCGACCTAAACTCTGCATTTAACACAGTGGATCATGGGATCCTGCTGGATAGACTGAGAGACTGGGTGGGTCTGACACAGTTCTCCAGTTGGAGACTTCCATTCCAACAAATACAACTAAGTGTGTGGGGTCCCTCAGGGCTCCATCCTGGGTCCTCTTCTTTTCCACAGTCCATTCTTTTGCACCATCTAGACACCTGGCTTGGTTTCAAGGGAACTTCTCCACATCTACTACGTTCTTACCTCTCCAATAGAACCTTCTCTGTTATAGCAAATTCTTGTGCCACTGTTGCCCATTTTAATTGTGGTGTTCCTCAAGGCTCTATCCTTTCCTTCAGTGTACATGCTTCTTCTCAGCCACATTATTCAGAACCATAGTATCTCCTACCACTGTTACATGGATGACACACAGTTATATATCCCTCTTAAATCCAACAACCCCAGCAGTCTTGATAATCTGTTTGCCTGCCTCAGTGATATTAAATGTTTGCGGTCTCAAAACTTTTTAAAGTTTAATGACAATAAGTCTGAGGTCATAGTCGTTGGTCCTTCAAATTCTACCAGCCTGCTTCAAAGTAAGCTTGGTTCCCTGACCAAAAATATTAAGCAGGCTGCTAGAAATCTTGGAGTTATTTCTATTCAGCAGCTCTCTGTTTTGATGCTCAAGTGAAAAATGTTGTCCAGTCATGCATTTTTCAACTCAAAAAAATCTCCAAAATCAGATTATTATTAGAAATGAGAAATTATTGTTTCTAGGAAGAAAATAAAACACGTCAGATATCAGCTCGCGGGTCAGTTACATCACTATCTCAGTGTCTCTCCTCTGCTCCGCTGTGACGTGACAGCAGGTCTCAACGAGGGGAGTCACATCCACCTGCTGCATGACGCACATTTCCTAATTTGGACATCAGTCCTGGAGTTGGGGGTGTTCCCCAGAGATAAAGCTGAACTACTGACACATGCAAACTGCTCCCAAGAGACTCTCCATAACCTGTTGTTCCTCTTCTCCTTTCCACAAAGTTAGGTTGTAAAAAATAGACAATAAATTAAAAGTGCAAAGCAAGAATCACCTCCGAAGTTCTTCTACATGTTACAGGCTGTGCTGTCTGTGTGTAAGACTGTGTGTGTGCGTAATAAAATAAAACCTGAATTTTTACTATTTCCACTTTTATTCAAATACAAATATATATTTGCTGCCTCAACAAATACAAATACTAGGCTCTCTGCACATCACTAATATGTATGTATGTTTGTGTATATATATGTGCACATTTTTTGTATTATTTTATTGTCACATAAAGTCCTTTGAACTGCCTTATATGAGATAATTATATACAAGTAAAATTTGAATGGAATCAAACCTGCTTTAATATAAGACAGCTGATGATCCAGTCTGCTTTAGTTTGTTTGGATGTTTTGTTGCCAGACGCCGAGCCTGAGAACGCTGATGTTTAAATGTGTCATCAGTAAGCGTCCTGCTCTCCCCCCAGATGTTCATGACTCCACCATCTTTCCTCCAGCGCCACCCTCAGGACACACTTTATATGAGCAGCTCCACTATTGGTCAGACTCGAAGAACAGATAAATCCTCAGGATGCTGTTTTTTCTGTCCAACACATGTTGTTTGTACCATCAGCATCATGGAACCTGATAAACAGTGATGATGTTGGAGCTGCAGAGTATCTGCTGTCTGATTGGCTGAGACTGGCTAGTTAGAGAATGATGTCACCTGTCAGAGAGCTCACTGCAGTGTGATGATCACTCCAGACATCATCTAACATGAATACGCATCACCCGACTGCTGCAACGTGCTTTGATCACTAAACATTAAAAACATATTAAACAGAGCTGCAAAAAACGTCTTTATTGTGTCAGTTTGTAAAATGTTTCCAGTTTTATGTTTTCAAGTAAAATCATACAAAATGTCTTTAAATACAAAACTGTCAGAAGACAATAAATAGTAAATAAATAGTAAATAAAGTAAATAAATAAACAAATAAATAAATAAAATATCAGTGTTCTCACAGAGAAACATGATGAACATGAAACAGACAGTTAGTGTGGAGACGCTGCAGAGCGCCTCCTGCTGGTGATGATGGAGACCAGCATCTCCAACTGGTCCAGGTGCCGTTTAGTTTCCATCCTGATCAGCTCCCAGTACGCAGTACTGCCCCCCTGTATGCAGTACACAGTACTACAGTTAGTACACTCAGTACACACAATACTACAGTTAGTACACACAGTACTACAGTCAGTACACACAGTACTACAGTTAGTGCACACAGTATTACAGTTAGTACACTCAGTACACACAATACTACAGTTAGTACACACAGTACTACAGTCAGTACACTCAGTACTACAGTCAGTACACACAGTACGACAGTCAGTACACACAGTACTACATCAGGACTTGTACTTACCGTACGGTGCAGAGCGCTTTTTTCCAGTCTCTTGTAGTATTTTCTCAGCAGGACTTTAACTGGTTTTTCAATCGAAACCTGAAAACAAAAACAGTTCCCAGTTTAATTCTGCAGTAAAACCTGAAGCTAAAACTCTGACAGTCTCACTTAAAGCTTCAGGTGAAGTCAAACTGCTGACAGGAGTTAAAGTGTTTAAAGTATTTTTGTAAGTATTTGAGTACTCACGCATTTGTTGAGCTCCTCGTTCTGTCTGTCGATGGTGATCAGGAAGTTGGTCTCCTCGTTGGTATTCCAGGCAGCGGAGGAGCGGTTGCCGTGGTGATAGAGATCAGAAATAAGCTTCAGACTGTCTCTGATGAACAACAGCTGGGACTCCAACACCTGGACAGAGACAGACAGCTGTGAATCCTGGCTCTCTGATTGGCTGACAGAGCAGAGTGTCATCAGCGTAACAGTTTGTTTGTTTACTACAAATTTCACATGAAACAATAAGGACATATTTATGAACACAAGTCCGTCTTTTTTTGAATCTTGGTTCCAAAACCACATTATTCTGGTGGATCAGCTGTTTAATAACTGTGACATCGAGGGATTATGTAAAGGTTTCTGGTATTTGTGCTATTTATGCAACAACTGGAGGTTAATCATCAAACTTTGAGATGAATATTTTCATATTTTATATATTATGTTGTGGAAGAAGAACTTGTGATTGTTTTATGTCAATGAAGAAAAAAATTGTGTTTAGATGTTTGTATGTTAATGTGTGAATAGTAACATACAGGTGAAGCAGTCAGTGTGTGTGACAGTACCTGTGTGTTCCTCGTGCTTTGGTAGAGATCGTATGGAAAGGGAACTGGACTCTCCTCCTCAGTCAGCGGATCGCCCTGAAACATCAGCACAGTGACTCAGCTGTGTGTTAAACACAAACACCAATAAATATACAACGATTTTATGTGTTAGTGAATCTTTGCTGATTTAATTAAAACAAAAGCTTCCTAGCACTAAAGATGAAAACACACTAACAACACAACTAACAACACACTAACAACACAACTAACAACACACTAACAACACACTAACAACACACTAACAACACAACTAACAACACAACTAACAACACACTAACAACACAACTAACAACACACTAACAACACAACTAACAACACAGTAACAACACAACTAACAACACACTAACAACACACTAACAACACACCAACAACACAACTAACAACACACTAACAACACAACTAACAACACACTAACAACACACTAACAACACACTAACAACACACTAACAACACACTAACAACACACTAACAACACACTAACAACACACTAACAACACAACTAACAACACACTAACAACACAACTAACAACACACTAACAACACACTAACAACACACCAACAACACAACTAACAACACACTAACAACACACTAACAACACACTAACAACACACTAACAACACACTAACAACACACTAACAACACACTAACTACACAACTAACTAAACAGTAAGACTGACTTTAGCAAAACAGACAAAACCAATGTTAGCTCATACAACAAGACCAGGACCTCTAAAACTTCCTCCAGGACCTCTAACCCTTCCTCCAGGACCTCTAACCCTTCCTCCAGGACCTTTCAAACCTCCTCCAGGACCTCTAACCCTTCCTCCAGGACCTTTAAATCTCCCTCCAGGACCTCTAACTCTTTCTCCAGGACCTCTAACCCTTCCTCCAGGACCTTTAAATCTTCCTCCAGGACCTCTAACCCTTCCTCCAGGACCTTTCAAACCTCCTCCAGGACCTCTAACCCTTCCTCCAGGACCTTTAAATCTTCCTCCAGGACCTCTAACCCTTCCTCCAGGACCTTTCAAACCTCCTCCAGGACCTCTAACCCTTCCTCCAGGACCTTTAAATCTTCCTCCAGGACCTCTAACTCTTTCTCCAGGACCTCTAACCCTTCCTCCAGGACCTTTAAAACTTCCTCCAGGACCTCTAACCCTTCCTCCAGGACCTCTAACCCTTCCTCCAGGACCTTTAAATCTTCCTCCAGGACCTCTAACTCTTTCTCCAGGACCCTTGAAACTCCTCCAGGACCTGGTGTCAGTACTCACCATGAGCTTCAGGTGAGTCAGACATTTGTTGTTCACGTGACTAAACCGTTGATCGAGCCAATCACAGCAGAGAGCCGGCGTCAGGGCGCTGCAGAGGATGAAGAACACGAACAACATGATGAAGATGATGCTGCGGAGAGCTGTATGTCTCAGTGTCTGATGAAGATGATGAAGAAGAGTAGGATGCGTCTCAGTGTGTCCGACATGCTGCAGCTCTCGACTTTTATTGCAGACAGGAAACAGAAAACAGAAAGACAGAAATTCCCGCCATGTTTCAACTCTCACTTTCCACACAGCAGAGAAAGTTCTTTCCTTCTTTCTTTCTTTCTTTCTTTCTTTATATATTTATATATTTATATGTTTATTTGTTTGTTTATGTGTCTTTAGACCTTGATCACATGTTACGCAGCACAAACAGAACCGACAGTTTAATAAAACCAAGACAACAGCAACAGCAGGATAAAATACAACAAATGTTGGTGAAACAAAGGAAGGACGTTCTTCAAGAAGCAGCTAATTGACATTTAAGCTTTGACTGATTGTAATAACAACATGAGTTTAAAGATAGAAGGCAGGTTTAAATAACACTTTCTCTATAATTCATTATGTTCACATTCTTCCATTCAAACAACAGATGAGACTCATATCTGCTCTGGTTTCTATCTGCTGTTGTTATTGATTATTTTATTCAGTATTTATTAAATATGTAAATGTTCACAGTCACAGATCTGATCACTAATCGAACTGGTGTCTAGTGTGTGTGTGTGTGTGTGTGTGTTTGTGTGTGTGTGTGTGTGTGTGTGTGTTTGTGTGTAAGTCCCTCCGCTTTCATTTTCCAAACACCACAGAAAGTGACGACAAAATAAAAGCTGGCATCGTGTCGCTTTACCAACAGAATCGTAGAGATCAATGTGTGTGTGTGTGTGTGTGTGTGTGTGTGTGTTTGTGTGTGTGTGTGTGTGTGTGTGTGTGTGTAAGTCCCTCCGCTTTCATTTTCCAAACACCACAGAAAGTGACGACAAAATAAAAGCTGGCATCGTGTCGCTTTACCAACAGAATCGTAGAGATCAATGTGTGTGTGTGTGTGTGTGTGTGTGTGTGTGTTTGTGTGTGTGTGTGTGTGTGTGTGTGTGTGTATGTGTGTGTGTGTGTGTGTGTGTGTGTGTGTGTCTAAATGTGTAAAATAGCTCATGTTACAATCATCAACTTTTATTCTGAAGGCTCAATCTGTTGACGTCAGTCTCATTTTCTGTTTCCTGTTTCACTTTCTGGAGTCCGATGCAGCTGCAGCGAGCGTGCAGTATCTGCACCACACACCCACCTGGTCACGTCTAGGCACGAGGAGGGGGGGGTTAGGGGTTAGGGGTTAGGGGTCAGGGGTTAGGGGTCAGGAGTGTGTCGTGTAGGATGAAGGTGAGTCTGAAACAAGTCAGCAACAAGAAATATAGATTAAATAAAGACAAACAACTTATTGTGACGAAGGCTCAAGAGCACGTGGTTATATTTAAATGATATAAATAAAACTTTTCAGAAGCAGCTGAACTGCTGGCGGCGATGAAGGAACAAACACTTAAACAGCAGCAGCCTGTATGTTCGCTAAAGAAGACAGGCTGCAGTTTTCAGTCCTGTTTGGGGTTTGACTTCCTCTGGGTTTGGTTTAAATGTTTCACCTGCAATAAATGTGTGAAACCGACCAGATGTTCATTTTATCTGAGACTTTTGGAGGCTTTTGTAAATTCTGGATTATTAAAAGAGAAGTTTGTTAAATCTGAGATTTGTTTCAGCATCTAACGGTGTAATACACAGTCATCTCAACAAAATGTTTCTTCCAAACTTTATTGAACAATTCAGGAGTAATTCTCCAACAAGGCAACAGCGCCATCAAGTGACCATGTAAAAAACAGCAACACATAGTTTGAAACTGAGACTCGAGATAAAGGAAGAATAGATAAATAACCACATGGAATAGAAACGCAAGAAGATCAACAAATACAGTCATTAATATTATAAACCAAATTTTGTATATAGTCTATGGTTTATATTATATTGGGTCTCATAGGATGTTTGATGATTTGTTTCACCACATCACATCATCAAGATGGGACCCAAAATCTTCCCCCCAGGATGTTTTACTGTTGATAGCAGGGATGTTAACATAACATATAACTTTCTTCTTTAAATAAGAAGTTTTCAGTAGTATCTTTTCCAAATTATTCATGTTCATACCACTCATATATTGGATTGGACATAACTACTTAATTGTAAATAACAAAAAAAATTGAGGAAGGTAGAGTTCCTTTGTTTTGCTGCAGTAATACATTAGTAGCAGCTGCAGTGATCGGGGACGTTTGTTGATTGATGAAGAGTGTTGAAACATTCTTGTCAGGAGGGAGGAGAAAATACCTTTAAAGGTTTAATAGATAGACCATCTGGTCCACAAGCCTCTCCAGATGCCAAGGTACATATCACCTCTTCAACCTCTTTACTAGTAACATCCATATCACATTTATTCCTGACTTCCTCGAAGACCTTTGGGAGTCTCATATGTTAGAAGAAATCTTTCTTTTTATCCTCACAATGATTTTGAGGAATACAAAGATGAATAAAAATCACTAAACACTTTAGCAAATGCTGAGTCGGTATGATGCGGCTGACGGTTCTCATCCTGAGTTCTAGTGATACATTTATGTGATATATGATATATATATATATATGTGATATAAACGTACATTTATCTGAGATATATATATATATATATATTATATATATATATATATATATATATATGATATATATATATATATATGATATAAACGTATCAGCATGTTCGTATATCTTGTGTTTTTGTGTTTTTGTTTGAACATCTTTCTGCATTTTGAGAGAAGAGCGTATTGAGAGCAGATCTGGTTCTTTTGGTACATTTTTATTGAACATGAGGATTTGTAACATCAGAGCAGAAACCTGCAGGCACTTCTCTCTGAACACAGGACCCAACCTGAAAGACAGACAGACTGCGTTCATACGACAGTATCATGATTCTATTGATTCTGTTTTTCATATAAAAACTAATGAACACATTTACCTGTTGTTTCAGCCAGCCATGATGTGCTTCACAAAAGCTGGAAAACAAATGCACAGCTTCATTCAGTATTATTTTACATTCATATTATTTTATTTTGCTTTCGGTGTGTTTCAGTATGGATGTTACCTTCATAGTTTATACATCCATTAGCATCTTCCTGTCCTGCCAACAGCTGGTCCACTTCTCCCTCCGTCATCCTCTCCCCTGATAACAGAAAAACCTCTGAGCATGCTCACTGTGGATAAACTTTCATAAACATATTTTCAGCTAATTTAACTTCAAAAGGTTCTCAAACATGAACACAAATAAAAGTCATCGTACCCAAAGTGACCAGTACGTGTCTCAGCTCAGCTCCCATCACCGTCCCATTTCCTTCCTTATCAAAAACCCGCAGACCTTCCACAAAGTCCTCATACGTCCCCTGTTCACACACACACACACACATGTTTGTCTTTATATCCTTGTGAGGACACTCATTGACATAATGTGTTCCCAGCCCCTAACCCTAAACTGAGCCTGAACCAAATTCTAACCTTAACTTTAAACCCTCAAATAGGCCTTTGAAGTTTGAGGACCAGCCAAAATGTCCTCACAGCACAGAAATGTCATCACAACGCTGGTTTTCAACTGAAATTGGTTCTTTCAATCATCTTTACTTACAGATGCTTCAACATACATTTTTATCAATTCTACATTGCAATAATATTGTAAGTATTGCAATTAGTAAATATTAGCGAGTAACAGCATAGAGGACAGAACTGATAAAAAAGACACTTTGCTCCATAAATATTCAGTAAAACTGGATTCCAGTCAGGCAGCAGGAGGAAGTCCTAACTAACTAACACATCCAGAGCGCTGAGGCAGGCAGGAAGGTCATAAACTGGCAGCAGATGTCAGGTTTAGGTGACAGGAACACAAAGACAGCAAGGAGTGAATGAACCCGAGCAGCTAAATATGTCAGCATGACTTGGCAGTAAGAAGAGGTGAGCAGGTGTATGTGGGAGTCAGGTAACTGGGACTAGTGGGAGAGGCTGAGGACATCTGGTGGACAGGTGGAGAAGGGCAGAGACTGGAAAGTTCAGTAGAAAGGGGCCTGGGGAAGTGAGGGCCAGCATGGGCGAAACCAAGAGGGTTTACACTGTTGTTGTGATAATATTGATCAACAGATATATTCATGTTTGTGTAGAAAATGACAACGTGTCAACAATCTGCTACCAGCTAACTTCTGATATTTTAAAAGTGAACCTTTAAAATTTCATCTGGACAGTAAACATAAGTCATGACTAAACATGTTCGAGGAATGAATATTTCCACCAACACATTTACTCCGTGACCTTTGACCCTTAACCACTGAGCCGTGTGAAGTTAAAGCTTTTATCTTACCTTGTCTTTGGACTGAGCCACATGTTGCAGCATGGGCAGGAAGGTCTCAAAGTCCACCAGGTTACCGTCCATGTCTATGGAAGAAGATGAGAAGACACGGCAGACGGACTCTTTGGGATGTATATAAATACAACTTATTGTAATCTTGTGTACTCATAAGCTTTTAACAGCAACATATGTATTATTGTCATTTTTCTTGTCATATATGTATATATATACTAGGGATGTGCAGAGAGCCCAGTATTTGTATTTGTATATATTTGTTAAAGGAACAAATTTATATTTGTATTTGTATTCGAATAAAAGTCGAAATAGGCGTAAAAATTCTGTTTTTGTTGTTATTACGCTTTTAATTTTAGAAAATTAAAGTGTTGAAATAAGTGTTCATGAATAAACTATCTTATGAAGGACGACGTCCCCACACCGGGTCTGGAACTGGAGTCTCCCAGATCAGAGACGACTGCGCTGACTACTGAACTAAAACTTTACTCATCATCTCATTGCAGACAGACCTCTACCTATTTACACACCCATAACACACAGAGTGTGTGAGTGTGAGTATGTGTGTGAGTGTGTGTGTGTGTGTGTGTGTGTGTGTGTGTGTGTGTGTGTGTGTGTGAGTGTGTGTGTGAGAGTGTGTGTGTGTGTGTGTGTGTGTGAGTGTGTGAGTGTGTGTGTGTGTGTGTGTGTGTGAGTGTGTGAGTGTGAGTATGTGTGTGTGTGTGTGTGTGAGTGTGAGTATGTGTGTGTGTGTGTGTGTGTACCCTCAGGTTTGGGTCGTCCCAGCACTCGGAGGACCTCAGCGTTGCTTGGATTCTGTCCCAGAGCTCTCATCACGTCTCCACACTGAGAGAAGGAGATCTTCAGCTGGTTCTGTGGCGTCCTGTCAAACAGCTGGAATGCTTCTTTAAACTCTACACACACATGACAACGTTACGATCGGGGTCAGTACACATCGTGTCTGTCTCAGGGATTCATTATGTCAGTGATGATCCTCACAAGTATAGAAGTACAAACGTGTGTGTGCGTGCAGCTTTACCCTCAATCTGATCAGGGCCAAAATCAATCTGAAAAATAAAACAGAATACTGGAATCATTTGCCCCTTACAACCTCAAATGCATTAATAATTCATCTGTAACATCAAATACACTCAAGAAACATTTTCAACCTTCTTTGTACCAACACAAGTTGACATTTCTGTTAGAACTTGAATACGCAGTTCTTTACTTCCTCAAGGTACTTTTACTTACACATGTATGTATCCCTTTCTACTCTGCACTGCACATTTCTAAATAAGTTTACAGCTGTCAGCTGATGGTTACATTTACTACATAATAATATTTAATGTGGTTAGCATTGCAGAACTGACAGACAGACATACAAACCTTGATGCTGTGTGGGTCAAAATCTGGTTCTTTAGCAGCTTCTGCTTCTGGAGAAACTTTCATTGTTTCCTTCTTTTGTTCTGGTTTCTTCGGGGCCATGATGGACAGATTGACACAAAAACTGATAGAAAGAAAATAAAGACAGAGTATAATCAGAGAGTAAAGGATGAATGGATGAATGCTGAGAAGAAGAGAAGAGATAGCAGAGCAGATTCCTCTGTGAGGGTTTAAATACTCGTCACACAAAGACCCTATCCCGTCCATTTACGGTCAGACAGCTGAACCAACTCATGAATGAATCCTCTCAGGATCTCTGCTGCAGAGAGACGAACTTCAAATAGATCTGAACATATTCCACAATCCTCTATTGAACCCACACAGAACAGAAATCTACTGAGACCACCTTAAATAGAACACATTTACTGTTCTCTACTGTCGCTGCCTTCTACAAAACACGTTTACTGTTCTCTGTCAGTTAGGATGAAAAGACAACATACAGCATACAGGTTCAGAGAGTGTCCTCTATTTATCACATCTATTAACCCCAAATTACTCTCGATGATCAGGTAACTGGCAGGTAGAAACAAGTAACGGATTGTAGGAACAGGTAACTGACAGGTAGAAACAAGTAACGGGTTGTAGGAACAGGTAACTGACAGGTAGAAACAAGTAACGGGTTGTAGGAACAGGTAACTGGCAGGTAGAAACAAGTAACGGATAGTAGGAACAGGTAACTGACAGGTAGAAACAAGTAACGGATAGTAGGAACAGGTAACTGACAGGTAGAAACAAGTAACGGATAGTAGGAACAGGTAACTGACAGGTAGAAACAAGTAACGGATAGTAGGAACAGGTAACTGACAGGTAGAAACAAGTAACGGGTTGTAGGAACAGGTAACTGGCAGGTAGAAACAAGTAACGGATAGTAGGAACAGGTAACTGGCAGGTAGAAACAAGTAACGGATAGTAGGAACAGGTAACTGACAGGTAGAAACAAGTAACGGATAGTAGGAACAGGTAACTGACAGGTAGAAACAAGTAACGGATAGTAGGAACAGGTAACTGACAGGTAGAAACAAGTAACGGGTTGTAGGAACAGGTAACTGACAGGTAGAAACAAGTAACGGGTTGTAGGAACAGGTAACTGGCAGGTAGAAACAAGTAACGGATAGTAGGAACAGGTAACTGACAGGTAGAAACAAGTAACGGGTTGTAGGAACAGGTAACTGACAGGTAGAAACAAGTAACGGGTTGTAGGAACAGGTAACTGGCAGGTAGAAACAAGTAACGGGTTGTAGGAACAGGTAACTGACAGGTAGAAACAGGTAACGGGTTGTAGGAACAGGTAACTGACAGGTAGAAACAGGTAACAGGTTGGAGGAACAGGTAACTGACAGGTAGAAACAAGTAACGGGTTGTAGGAACAGGTAACTGACAGGTAGAAACAGGTAACAGGTTGGAGGAACAGGTAACTTCAATTAAACAAAGATAAAACTGAAGTAATTGTTTTTGGAGCCGAGGAAGAACAATTAAAAGTCAGCACTCATCTTCAGTCGATAATTACACCTTGAGGTGGACGGGCAGTCCACGCCTTTACTTGAAGAGTTTACCAACTTTTATGTAAACAGTGTCACGGCTCTTGTCAATCAGATGTAATTGTCTTTTTACTGGTGGTTCCTACAGTCTTTAAAAGTAGAATGGGAGGCAGAGCCTTCAGCTATCAGGCTCCTCTTCTATGGAACCATCTACCAGATTCAGTCCGGGGTGCAGACACCCTCTCTATGTTTAAGAGTAGGCTTAAAACTTTCCTTTTTGATAAAGCTTATAGTTAGGGCCGACCAGGCTCGCCTTGGATCAGCCCTTAGTTATGCTGCTATAGGCCTAGACTGCTGGGGGACTTCCCATGATGCACTGAGCTCCTCTCTCCTCCTCCTCCTCTCCATCTGTATGCATTCATGTAACATCAATGCATGTCACTAACTTTGCTTCTTCCCCGGAGTTTTTTGTGCTTTCTCATCTCACAGAAAAACCTGACTCCCGGGCCGAACCTTCACGGTCCTTCACAGTCCTGATGGCATCCTTCCCTGGCTGTTGCTGCTTGTGCTTGTTGTTGTTTGTTGTTGTGATTGTTTTTCTTCTGTCCCCCCTCCCCCTTTCCCTCTCTCTTTCTCTCTCTCAACCCAACCGGTCAAAGCAGATGGCCGCCCACCAAGAGCCGGGGTCTGCTTGAGGTTTCTACCCGTTAAAGGGGAGTTTTTCCTTACTGCTGTCGCCAAGTGCTGCTCATGGGGGAATTGTTGGGTCTCTGTAAATTAAAGAGTTCGGTCTGGACCTGCTCTATGTGAAAAGTGCCTTGAGATGACTTCTGTTGTGATATGGCGCTATATAAATAAAGATTGATTGATTGATTGATTGATAATGATAAAAACTACAAATCAAGCCAGAAATCTTGGTGTCGTCATGGACTCAGACCTGAACTTCAACAGCCACATTAAGACAATTTCAAAGTCAGCCTACTATCACCTGAAGAATATATCAAGGATTAAAGGACTTATGTCCCAGCAGGATTTGGAAAAACTGGTCCTGCATTTATCTTCAGTAGACTCGACTACTGTAACGCTGTCTTCACAGGTCTCCCTAAACAATCCATCAGACAGCTGCAGCTGATCCAGATGCTGCTGCTCGAGTCCTCACTAAGACCAAGAAAGTGGATCATATCAGTCCAGTTCTCAGATCTTTACACTGACTTCCTGTCTGTCAAACAACTGATTTTAAAGCACTGAATGGTTTAGGGCCAAAATACATCTCTGATCTGCTGCTACGTTATGAACCATCTAGACCTCTCAGGTGGTCTGGATCAGGTCTGCTCTCTGTCTCCAGAGTCAAAACTAAGCATGGAGAAGCAGCGTTCAGTTTTTATGCTCCACATATCTGGACAAACTCCCAGAAAACTGCAGGTCTGCTGCAACTCTCAGTTCTTTTAAATCACAGCTGAAGACTTTTCTGTTTGCCGCCTTTTATTAAACCAAATTTGAGGGTTAATATTTTACACTGCACTGTTACTATTATTCTCCTGTATTATCTGTCTTATTCCTTTTTAGCTTCTTTTTATTTCCAAATTTAACACTTTGTAATTGTATTTAAATATATGTTTTATTTGTGTTGCTTTTATATTCTGTTTTAATGCCTTTTATGCTCTATGTAAATCACTTTGAATTGCCTTGTTGTTGAAATGTGCTGTACAAATAAACTTGCCTTGATGTTTACATTTGAAAACCTCTCCCAGCCAAATAGCACAGTCAGCAGGAGGAGAGTTTCCAAAGTGGCGAATTGACCATTTCCCTACTCTGATGAGTGACTCATAGTCATAATTGTCCAGTTATTCACAAAAAGTTCAGAAAAGTTTATCAAAACTGATGGAGAAATGTCTGGATAGGTCCACGCCTTCGAGAGTCCAGCTTGTGTAAATAAAACTATGTTATGAACTATATATGAAAATAAAAGATGAAATTATGAAGATTTCATAACAATGAGATGAGTTTTAATACTTTCCTCAATTATTTCACTAAATTGTTTGCTTGTTCAGTCATATATTTTACTAATTTTATTCATGCGACTGTCTATTTCATGTTTTCTCTTTTTAATTTAACACTGACCACTATCATATGTTTGTTCCATAGTTAGCTTAGTTTGTACATTTGGCATTGATGTTGAATTTGCATTTTGTCAATTTAACAAACACACTTCAGACCATGTCGTTCATGTTCAGATTTTATTTGTCTTACAGACTGAGTGACTGAGAGCAGGCACATTGTACATGTAGAGATAGTCACAGACACAGAAGGACCTGAACCATTTGGAAAGAGTGGGAATGGTGACAGTCAGTTAACCAGTATTGAACCAGTCACTGCAGCATGTTTTTTAGTTTTTAGATTTAAAAAATCAGTTCAGTAAAAAATAAAATGTGTTTGATGATATCAACATTTGAGTAGATTCATTTATTTGATTTAAACTACACTTTCTGTCGTACTGGGCCAACTGGGATTGATTGACTGATTGATAGATTGATTGATCGAGTGCATGGAGAAAAAGCTGAGAATGAACTAGAAAATAAATCTTGAGAGCGGACAGAATCAGGCCCGACAGGTTTGCAGCAGGTAGGAAATGTTTCGGGGGAATTTTGGATGATTTCCAGTGAGTTATAATCCCAGTTACAGATTATATGTGTGTTAATGTTTTCAAATGATGAGAAACACCTGAGTTCTATGTTGCAGCCAAATTTATAATGTAAGAACATTTAAATACCCATTTAATGCACATTTCATCAAAAGTATAAAGAATAAACAAACATTACGTAACGTCACAGTTCATCATCTCAACAACGTTGCTGATTGTCTTCATGTTCTGTTCTCTGTGGTTTAAAATAACGTGCACTCTGACAGCTTTGGAACTAAATCAGGACACACTTTCTAAAACATATTAAGTCTTTGTTTAACTGGTTATTTTACATTTAAAAGCCCCGCTATGCCTATTCAAAGGCATCTCGGGGAATTTTGAGAACTTGCACCTTGATGTCAGGTTGGTAACTGTCTGACATGGTGGCTGTGATGGTATTAAGTTTACTTTCATGAGTCAGAGTGCCGTCTGCAGCTTTACCTCTGACAAACTTTCTCTCTGCATCGTAATACATCTCCTTATAAAGACCACAATCACATTTTTTGGCCATGTCAAAGACTCCCACTGCATACGAGTTAGAGTACAGGTTGAAATCAAAAGGATTAGAGAACATGACAGCTATTTTTCCATCGTTTTGATTTGTGGATCCATTCAGGAGATCGTAGGTGAAGACTCCAACAGATCCACAGGCTGCGCCAGGAGTCTTGATGAACAGAGCGCTGCCAGATTTAGAGGGGTCAAGCGTTGGTGGAAAAGGTGTTTTACAGAATCCACTGTAAGTGTACCAACTGGTCACAGAAAGAAGAGAAACATTTTAGTGACTAAAAGACAACAGATAGATTCATTTTTGAGTGTTCAATACAGACATAATGTGTGGAGCTGGAGGCAGAGGGAAACTGCTAGTTTAGCTCCATTAAAAGAGAAAAAATAAACCTTTAACCAGACCCAAAGCAAAACAATTTTTTTAACACAATATAAAGTCAATGACATCTCTGAATTGGGCTACAAGTGTATGCTGATGATACAGTTTTATTTGTGGCAGCAAAAACACCTACTGTTGCTGCAGCCAAACTAACAGACTGCTCGGGCAAGGTGGCACACTGACACTTCCTGCCAAACACTGAATGTTTGAAAAACTGTCTCTATGTGCTTCTCAGCCAGAAAAATCACAATCACAAACACTTTACAAGTGAGGATAAAACACAGTGAACGAGAGACAGTTCAGGAGTTTAAGTATCTTGGAATTGTTTTGGACCCTCAGCTAAGATTTGACAAACATAATAAAGTTAGGTAGAATCTTCAAACCTTTAGGCAAATCAGACACTGATTACCATTTCATACAACTCTATTATCTATACATGAAATGATATTTTCACATCTCTCATACTGCATAACCTCTTGGTCTCAGGCATTAAACCACTAACAAACCTTTCTAACCAAGCTATCAAAGTTCAAGAAATACCTGAGATTTCATCATTACAATATTCTAAAAAGTATAATTTTCTCAGTTTTGATCATTTTATTAATTACTCCAACCTCACACTTACATTTAAATGTCTCCACCATCTAGCTCCACCCATCCTCAACACTTTCATGACTAGACGTCACTATACTGCCACTAACACCCGAAATACACCAGAAGGAAACTAGAATTAGACACTGTCAGACTTCCTTTGATCAACTGCGTTCTCCATTAAAGGCACAACCCTCTGAAATTCCCGACCTGCCAGTTCAAAGCAGGTTCTGGATTTTAAAATGTTTCCTACAACAGTCAAGTCCAGTTATCATGACACCAACTAGTCATTATTTGTTCATGCTAAAATGTTATGTGATATGTTTTGTCTGTTGTCATTGATGGTTGCTGCTCTTGCTTTATTAATATATGCACTGATTTTAAACTGTAACATCTCATTTTAATGATTACTTGACCCGTCAATGCCCATCAAGGGACTGGTGTTGGACATTATTTTTGGTTATATACACATGTACAGCACATTGTACACTATTTCAGTTCAATTAACTGTGGGAACAAATTCTTTATTCCAGTTCAAAAGAAAGAAAATGAAACAATAAGAAAGAAATTGTTGTTGTGATTTACTCAATGTTGATATTGATTCTGATATCCCCAGGATTATTAGGAGAGGGTCTATGGGGTCAAATAATGTAAGAAAAGACAGACTGGGAGAACCTGAACTATGTACTCACCGTGGGTTACACAGGGTGTACTTGGAGGTCTTATTCTCAACCTCAATGCTGCACTGGCGATGAGTGTTTCCCATGATGTCTTCAACCTGTACAGCAACACAGAACATGAGACAGATTTGGTATTGATTAAAAATTCACATATCAGCAGACACCATGGGCCTACTTTTGTGCCTGTGCATCATAGAATAGAACAGAACAGAACAGAATAGAATAGAATTTAATATGTTTAAGTTATTTAACTAGCAAAGCTGTTGTCAGCTGGTGACGTCACCTGATTTTCGGACATTTTCTCTTCCACTGAGATGCAAACATTTATTGTTATTAACCACAACTGCCTTCTTTCAGCATCTCTCAAAGGAAATCTCTGGAACACATTTTCCAATCACTTGTGTCCTTCACAGCAGATAAAGGTCATGAAATAAATAAAAGGAAAAAGGAAAGGTGGTTCGGTTAATAAGCTCACTAATGAAAGAGGTTGGAGTCCGCCAGTGGAATGGTGCAGACTGGTGTGCTGAACGGGAAGGAGGGAGTCCAGTCTGATCTGTGTGTGTTGAATGTACCTGTAAGAGATGTGTGAATCCTAGTCGTACCTGGAGTTGAAGTGAAATGCCAAGACTATATGTCAGATGTGTCTGTGAAGGTTGCATAGCAGCAGTAGAAGCAGATCTAAAGACTTACCTACACACCTATGTTACACCTGACTTCAAACCTGATATAATCTAAGGCATACAAAGATTATGGAGAAAACAAACTGCAAACTGACAGTGACCATGGCAATGGATGGAGTGGTAGTAAGCGTTACTGCGTAAGTGCATACTGGGGTTGTGGGTACAGTACACTACGCTTCACTGTCAGGGACACTACCACGGTGGCTCCACCCCCCTTCAATGTGGAGGCTGCTCCATGCATCCAGGGAGTAGAATTGGCTGGAAAAGTCCAGTCAGGAGGAAGGTCTGGTCATCACCCCTGTTTTGTTTCCCACCCCGCCGGCGAGGTGGTTGGTGCCTGGGAGGTCCCGTTCTGGCGAGGATTCTGGCGTCGTCTTCCTGCCCTCTAGCAGGGTGTGGGAGGTGAGGTGACTCACCCTGGTGGTGTTCGACTTCCTGGAGATAGTTGTCGATGTGTGAATCTTGACTATCTGAGTCAAAGCATTCAACTTCGCTTGTGAGGGACAAGGAGGTGTGGCTGAGGATTGAGGGGGGTGCACCATCAGAGTGAGGGGCACCTGTGTTCATTGGGTGGGCTGATGGAGACACTTGGCAGTCATCTGGACTGTTGAGGTCGGAGACTGCATCACCAGGGGTCGCTAGGCTACTAGGTTTCATCTCCTGGTGGACTGGGGTCATCTGCTCCTTTACCTGTAGGGCTTCTTGGGGCATGCTTCGGCTGGTTGTGCCGGGAGGAGGGACCTCTTTGAGGTCAGGAATGTCACGTGGTTCCTGGGTGGCCATGTCAGCAGCGGTGCTCGTCTGTCCAGTCTGGCCTTCTTTGTGACTGTCCTCTACTCTCCTCTGAAGAGACTGGATCTGTGCGCGCAGGGTTCTGTTGGCATCCTATAACCAGAGTATCTCAGTACCTGAGTGTAGGCGGTCTTCATGCAGCCTGCGGTTCTCCTCCAGTACAGCCTGGTAGCTGTGCTGCAGCTGGCTCTGCTGTGCTTGGTCGTCTGGCCTCTGCGGAGCTACGGCTCCGGCCACGTGGGGTGCCTAGTGACTCATTTTGCTAGTAGTAAATACACAGTATATGACAGCTCTAACAATGTGTGATACAAAACTGCTAATGCTGCACAAATGCACAGGGGAGAGGCAGACTTGTGACTTACATAGTTGGTTACTCAAAACTGCAACCTATCTTGTCCTGACAGGACCCTAATAGTGACTCTAGCACCTAGGTGAGTAACAACCAGTTAGTGTCTATGCTAATTACTCTACAACCTATCCTGTTAGTATGTTAGTGAGGTGGTTTCAGTACCTCTGGTGAGTAATAGCTGGTTACTGTGTTAGGGGGCTAAACAACTAGCATGCAAAATGCTAACAACTCTCTGCTAACACAACCACTAGTGCACACTGTATACAATACACAACCACACTGGATATGCTTGGCAGAGCACAAGAGAAGTCAAAATTTAAAAAATTGAAATTTCTGGAAAAATAATTAATAATTCACAAATTATTAATGATTGATTATTGTGCATAAATATTGCAAAAAAAATCCTATCACAGATAGCATATGATTGCCTGCGGACGACATCATTGCCGCATTTCAAAGTAAGAGCATGCAGTCTTTCTATGAGCTGTTTTTTTTTTTTTTTTAATGATCAGCGATAAGTATCGTGCATCCATTGTGCATCCAGATTACTTCTAACAGACCTAGACAAAGCTCTACAGAGCTTTCCCTTCCACATGATGACCATGATGTCCATATGAATATCATAGTGTTCCCCTCAAAGCCCTGCCGCCAAATATATACATACATATGACCATACCTACTTGACTAATACATGGATTTTTCTATCAGTGTTGTTTTGGTTTTTTGGTCTTTTGTAAAGAACGTTGAAACCATGTTTTGAAAAGTGCTGTATAAATAAAAAATGTAAGGATTTTTTCTTCAACTTCATCTGAACCGGAGAGACAGACATCATCAACTTTCAGGTCAGAAGATGTAGACATGACATTTTAAGTCTGAACAGAGAAGCAGTGATGTTGATTTTGAGGTCGTCCACAGCAGTAGAATGAAAGCATCAGTTGTTTGTTCAACTCTTAAAATGATAAAGTGTCTGACATCACAGACTGCAGGTTTCTTCTCATCTCAGCACATTAACACAGACGCATCTTGTAGAACAAGTTCTGTCATCTAAAATATACATCAGATTATATTTGTTTTCTGGGTCATGATAAGAATCCTGCAGACCCTTTGTTCTGTCATCCTGAGACTCAGCCCATTGACTTGTGTCCTCTGTACTGGACATTTTGTTCAAAATCATTTTACTCTTTTTAGCTACTCTATTAGTCCCTGCTGTATTGTAAAGAGGACATCTTGGGCTTTCCAGTGACATGTCATGTTATAGGCTGGGATGCTGAGAACATAGCAGTAAGCACATTTTATGGAGAGAGGAGAGGTAAATTAAATATTGTTTATCTAGTGTTTTTTTAAACTATGATAATCATATTTGTTCTTGTTTATTAACTTGTCAGGAATAATATATTTAGTTTTGAGAGCAGTTAAATTATATGATATTTGTGTTTTGAAATAATAGTCCTTTTATGAATGTCAATTATAGTGGACATCAAGACCATCTTAATGTACTTAATGACTCAACATTGTTGTAGGAGATAGAACTACTACTAATAATAATACTTTTATTTATATTAACATAAATCTAATTTATATTATAAGTTTATTTAGTATAGCACCTTTCACAGAAAGAAAATTCACAAAGTGCTTCACAAGAATAAAAGCTAAAAGAACATAAAACATACAAACAATAAAAACATAAGCCACAAGATAAAGTTAACATATACACAAAACACAGGCAACTACTTCAAAGGAAAGATCACCTTTTGTTAAAGCAGAGAGGATTCTTTAGTGAGTAGGTGATTTCTGAAATGGTGTCATGAAATATATGCAAATTGCCTCAAGAATGCAAAATTTGTGCTTATTAGTATAGTCAATAGGAGACCATATCACATCGATAGCACTGGAATTGTCCCAATGATGCACTACTACCTGACTGCATTTAACCCAAATAGATTTGTGGGAGGTTTAATTGCTGAGGTTTAATATTATTATTTTTCATTACTTGGTGTTTTTTCCATCATCATCGATTTACACCTGTGCTACTTTTTCCATTACATTGACAATAAAGTCTTTGAGGATTTGGCAATGCGACAATGTGTTCGGTTTTAATAGAAAATATACTACCATCTTTGCAACCAACAAGTAACTGAAACAACCCAGAACGATACATATTCTTGTTTTTTAATCAGATTGATTGTATTCTTGGTTTAATATGACTTTACTCCTACATGCATCACATGGACTGTAAATCATTGTCAGCAGTGATGTCTCAGAAATGTCATCATAGTTTGTAGCTCATATCCAAACCAACTTTATAAGGTGTGACACAACTAAGGATAAAATAAAAAGAATATTAACAGCAAAGTAAAACGTGAATCCTGTGTAAATTGTGTAAATTAAAAGAATGATAAAATTAATCACACAAAGTAATTAATCAATGTTACCTTAATAAAGGCACCTTTGATTTGCATTTTACAAATCTGTTTGTAAACGTAAAAATAATCAGACAATCAGTGCAGCTGGTTATCAACATAAACTATGTTTTACTAAAAGATTCTGTCTCAGCTTATATTTCATCTCCACCTCATCAGATCCCACACAAACACCAACAACTCTCCTTGTGTCTCCTCCCAGCAGTTCACCTCTACGGTAAACTCACCACGGGACAAACTATCAGTGCGTCATGATGGAGAAAGCTCTGTGTTTACAGGGGATGAAAGTAGCAAATGTGATTGGCTACAATGTCACAGCCTGTTATTCACCATTTATAATATATGATAATTATCTGTCTGATCTCTAATCCAAGTGTGTCACATTTGCGCTGGTGCACCTGGCCATGAAGATACCAGAAGTGTGCAGTGCGCACTTGACTGATTGATTGATCAATTGACCTCAAACTCCACCAGATAACAACATTCATGAAAACTGATTCTGGGATTACTAAAATATCATTTGCAATATAGCAAAGTAAATGTTTTTGGAGAAATAATGTAGAAAGTGAACATTTAAATTTGTCGTCTTACCTTCTTAGTTGTGTTCAGAAAAGTCTCGTCTGACATTCAGTGTTCAGGTTTACATATTTATACCAGAAGAGAGGAGGAAACAGTTTTCCTGTCTTTCTATTGGCTGTTTCAGAATCACATATTAAAGTATTACACCTGTAAGTCATAGTGAAACCACTGTGATCTAAGTATTGTGCTGTTAATGTTTAACTGTGAAAATCCCCCAACATTTCCAAGACACAGAGACACAAGACACTGCTTAAACACAGATTTGATATTAACTTTATCAGTGTTTGACAGGTAATAATTACCAAATAGACTGAGGTTGGTTGAAGTCAAGCGTCTCTTTAATTCAAACAGAACATATGTTGCAGACACAGAGAGTCCGCAGAGTCTCCGTGAAGAATTCTGACAAGACAAAGGAAAGTCACTGGTGTATATTGATGCCCTTGGGAGGCACCTTTAGTTGTTTACAGATTCCTTCTAACAGACCTAGACAAAGCTCTACAGAACTTTCCCTTCCACATGATGACCATGATGTCCATATGAATATCATAGTGTTCCCCTCAAAGCCCTGCCGCCAAATATATACATACATATGACCATACCTACTTGACTAATACATGGATTTTTCCCCCGTTTATACTTTGTGAAACAAATATCAAAAATATAGAAAAAGGTATTGTGAGGACTAAATGTGTAATTGATTAGGACATTCGTAATACAGGACAAATCAAATCAACATCAAAATCATCATAAATGAGCATGGTTATAAGAGTGGATTCAAAAGTGATTACATAGTTATCAATCAATCAATCAATCAATCAATTTTTATTTATATAGCGCCATATCACAACAAAAGTCATCTCAAGGCACTTTTCACATAGAGCAGGTCAAGACCGAACTCTTTAATTTACAGAGACCCAACAATTCCCCCATGAGCAGCACTTGGCGACAGCGGTAAGGAAAAACTCCCCTTTAACAGGTAGAAACCTCAAGCAGAACCCGGCTCTTGGTGGGCGGCCATCTGCTTTGACCGGTTGGGTTGAGAGAGAGAGAGAAAGAGGGAAAGGGGGAGGGGGGACAGAATAACAACAATCATAACAATAACAACAAGCATTAGCATCAATAGCCAGGGAAGGATGCCATCAGGACTGTGAAGGTTCCTGTGAGATGAGAAAGCACAAAAAACTCCGGGGAAGAAGCAAAGTTAGTGACATGCATTGATGTTACATGAATGCATACAGATGGAGAGGAGGAGGAGGAGAGAGGAGCTCAGTGCATCATGGGAAGTCCCCCAGCAGTCTAGGCCTATAGCAGCATAACTAAGGGCTGATCCAAGGCGAGCCTGGTCGGCCCTAACTATAAGCTTTATCAAAAAGAAAAGTTTTAAGCCTACTCTTAAACATAGAGAGGGGGTCTGCACCCCGGACTGAATCCGGTAGATGGTTCCATAGAAGAGGAGCCTGATAGCTGAAGGCTCTGCCTCCCATTCTACTTTTAAAGTAGCTGTAATTAAACCTCTTCTTAAGAAGCCTACTCTTGATTCAGGTGTTTTAGCCAATTATAGACCTATATCTAACCTTCCATTTCTCTCTAAGATCCTTGAGAAAGCAGTCTCTAATCAGTTATGTGACTTTCTACATAACAATAGTTTATTTGAGGATTTTCAGTCAGGATTTAGAGGCATCATAGCACAGAGACAGCACTGGTGAAAGTCACTAATGACCTCCTAACTGCATCGGACAAAGGATTTGTCTCTATACTTGTCCTGTTAGATCTTAGTGCTGCATTCGACACAATTGATCATCAAATCCTTTTGCAGAGACTGAAACATTTAATTGGCATTAAAGGAACTGCATTAAGCTGGTTTAAATCCTATTTATCAGACCGATTTCAGTTTGTACATGTTAATGATGAATCCTCCATGAAGGCAAAAGTTAGATTTTCATTGTTATGCAGATGATACCCAATTATATTTATCAATGAAGCCTGATGAAACCAATCAGTTAAACAAACTCCAAACATGCCTTAACGACATAAAGACCTGGATGACCTGCAATTTTCTGCTACTAAATTCAGATAAAACTGAAGTTATTGTGTTTGGCCCTAAACACCTTAGAAACACATTATCTAATGATAAAGCTACTCTGGATGGCATTACCCTGGCCTCCAGCACCACCGTAAGGAATCTGGGAGTTATCTTTGATCAGGATATGTCCTTTAACTCCCACATAAATCAAATCTCAAGGACTGCCTTTTTTCACTTACGTAATATCACAAAAATCACATCCTGTCCCTAAAAGATGCAGAAAAACTAGTTCACGCATTTGTTACTTCTAGGCTGGATTATTGCAATTCCTTATTATCAGGCTGCTCTAACAAGTCTCTAAAGACTCTCCAGCTGGTCCAGAATGCAGCTGCACGTGTTCTGACTAAAACTAGAAAAAGAGATCACATTTCTCCCATTTTAGCTTCGCTACATTGGCTTCCTGTTAAATTTAGAATAGAATTTAAAATCCTTCTCCTAACTTACAAAGCCCTTAATGGTCAGGCACCATCATATCTTGAAGAGCTCATAGTACCGTATTATCCCACTAGAACACTGTGCTCCCAGTATGCAGGCTTACTGGTGGTTCCTACAGTCTTTAAAAGTAGAATGGGAGGCAGAGCCTTCAGCTATCAGGCTCCTCTCCTGTGGAACCATCTTCCAGATTGGGTCCGGGGTGCAGACACCCTCTCTATGTTTAAGAGTAGGCTTAAAACTTTCCTTTTTGATAAAGCTTATAGTTAGGGCCGACCAGGCTCGCCTTGGATCAGCCCTTAGTTATGCTGCTATAGGCCTAGACTGCTGGGGGACTTCCCATGATGCACTGAGCTCCTCTCTCCTCCTCCTCCTCTCCATCTGTATGCATTCATGTAACATCAATGCATGTCACTAACTTTGCTTCTTCTCCGGAGTTTTTTGTGCTTTCTCATCTCACAGGAACCCCTGGGTTCTGGGCCGAGCCTTCGCGGTCCTTCACAGTCCTGATGGCATCCTTCCCTGGCTGTTGCTGCTTATACTTATTGTTATTGTTATGATTGTTGTTCTTCTGTCTCCCCCCCCCCCCCCCCTCTTTCTCCCTCTCTCTCTCAACCCAACCGGTCAAAGCAGATGGCCGCCCACCAAGAGCCGGGGTCTGCTTGAGGTTTCTACCCGTTAAAGGGGAGTTTTTCCTGCTGCTGCTCATGGGGGAACTGTTGGGTCTCTGTAAATTACAGAGTTCGGTCTTGACCTGCTCTATGTGAAAAGTGCCCTGAGATGACTTTTGTTGTGATTTGGTGCTATATAAATAAAAATTGATTGATTGATTGATTGAACTTGCTGCTAACATGTCATTCTCCAGTGAAATATAGACACTCACAGACATTTACCAGAACAAACACACACACACACACACACACTCTGAAATGTAGTCTTGTCTAAGGACAATTAATATTGTATGTTGATGTGATGTGTTGATGATGTGTGTATATCATATGTGTGTTATTACGAGCTTTAGTTAGACTTTTATTCCACTGTCTTTAGCCAAGAAATATACAACCAACATAATTCCATCATCCTTGATAACACTATCATCATGTTTAGTACCATGCTGCTTGTTTCACTCTCAGAACACTAAAGATACTATCAAAGATGTAAAATTGGGAATCATGCAATTGTTAAATGTTCTTTACTTTGATTAAAAGAATAACCACATTCAGGAACTGTACCTGCCTGTCCATAGACAGGAGGGGGCTGACTCTGCTCCCCCAGGATGCACCTTCTGGGCAGGCAGACCAAAACGTTAAAACAGAGTCTTCTTATCTGAGACTCTAGGCTGACTTTGTGCTGGCTGCTGGTTTCTTCTTGTTTTTATCTTTGTCCTCCTCCACTATGTGACTTCGTCTTCACTCGCTCAGTAAGTTCTATTAGATCCTCCAGAATATCCTCTATACAAGATTGTACCATTTCATCACACTGCATTTGGACAGTCAGCTTCCTCTGTGAAGCCACAACTCAGTGAACGTCCTACCTGATGATATGAAGAGCTGCAGTTCTACTGCAGAATCTAAACTCCATCTATGGTCGTCTCCTCAGTGCAGGTAGTCTTGCTTTACAGTTTACATTATTAATTATTCATTGACATTGTGGGTGTATGTGATGTGCTGTTGAGTGTAACTTTGTATTTTGTATTTTGTATTTTGTGTTCTGTGTGTTTTTTGCTTTGTACTGTTTGTTGTTGTGCTGTTGTATGTTTTGATTGTCGGGGGACTGCGGATGTAAATTAGCTTTGAGCTGACTCCAGTGCAGTGCATCTTTAATGTTAAAAACTGCACACTGTCCCAAAAAATAAATACAATAAAATAAATAAATCTTGCTTTCTGCCATGCAGGTGGAAAGCTTGCATTTTGCTAGTCTGAAGATGTGATTCAGAACAATAGGAGTGAAACTTCAGACATGTAGGGTCATGAGTTAAGGATCAAACAAGGAAAGCCTAAACCAGCAGCTCTCTTCCAATGGGAACTTTTCAAATCTGGACCGGCCCGATTCAATCATCACTACAAGATCCAGACTCCAGTTTCTCACCCCAGCATCGGACTCCATTCTCTGAACAAGTTTTTTTTCTTAGTTTTTTTTTTTTGGCCTATTCTTTTCTATTTAATGATTAACTTTCCTGCTCCTACCAATGGGGGAAACTGATCTCTTCCAGTCAGCCAATTGCAATTCATCCCTGACTCAGCAAACATGCCCATGCAGGCCCACTGTGGGTATGTGTGGGTTTAAAGGAAAATATGTGTTGTAGTGACAGTGTGAAAGGGTCTCTAAAATTGACAATCTCAGACTCAGTTAATCTTACAATCAGAACACCATGAGAGAGACAAGAGTTCATTCCCACGCTCACTTTCAAATCTCATTTAGTTTCTCTTTCTGTTTGTCTGCAGCTGCTGAGATAAAATGTCACTCTGGTTGTGGTTAGAAAAACAGGAAGGTCAAAGACTGAGGAACAGCTTATTGAAAGTCACTGACTTCACCTTGAAGTGAGAAACTTATGACTGTCTTCAGTGTCTGCATATACAGAATACTGTCTGAGGACTTTTTATTCCTGATTCAATGAGTTTTCTTTTAGCTTTTTGGATTCACAGAAGTTCAGGATGATTCACCTGACTGATGGACAGTCTTTCAGCGCTTTGTTTTTTATCGCACCATTTTATATTAAGGCCTGAACCTGCTTTAATATAAGACAGCTGTAATTATAAGATGATCCAGTCTGCCAGTCTAATGGAGGTCTATGGAGAAAATGCTGTTTGGGCTGCTGGGAGGTTTTCACTGTAATACCACCAGCGACCACTGGGAGAAACTGGCTGCAAGGCTGAGCGGCGGAGGCGTATCCAGCTCGTATTATACATACATGAGATCAACCCCCAGATGTTCATGACTCCACCATCTTTCCTCCAGCGCCACCCTTAGGACAGACTTTATATGAGCAGCTCCACTATTGGTCAGACTCTAAGAACAGATAAATCCTCAGGATGTTTTTTCTGTCCAACACATGTTGTTTGTACCATCAGCATCATGGAACCTGATAAACAGTGATGATGTTGGAGCTGCAGAGTATCTGCTGTCTGATTGGCTGAGACTGGCTAGTTAGAGAATGATGTCACCTGTCAGAGAGCTCACTGCAGTGTGATGATCACTCCAGACATCATCTAACATGAATACGCATCACCCGACTGCTGCAACGTGCTTTGATCACTAAACATTAAAAACATATTAAACAGAGCTGCAAAAAACGTCTTTATTGTGTCAGTTTGTAAAATGTTTCCAGTTTTATGTTTTCAAGTAAAATCATACAAAATGTCTTTAAATACAAAACTGTCAGAAGACAATAAATAGTAAATAAATAGTAAATAAAGTAAATAAATAAACAAATAAATAAATAAAATATCAGTGTTCTCACAGAGAAACATGATGAACATGAAACAGACAGTTAGTGTGGAGACGCTGCAGAGCGCCTCCTGCTGGTGATGATGGAGACCAGCATCTCCAACTGGTCCAGGTGCCGTTTAGTTTCCATCCTGATCAGCTCCCAGTACGCAGTACCGCCCCCCTGCATGCAGTACACAGTACTACAGTTAGTACACTCAGTACACACAATACTACAGTTAGTACACACAGTACTACAGTCAGTACACTCAGTACTACAGTCAGTACACACAGTACTACAGTCAGTACACACAGTACTACAGTCAGTACACTCAGTACTACAGTCAGTACACTCAGTACTACAGTCAGTACACACAGTACTACAGTCAGTACACTCAGTACTACAGTCAGTACACACAGTACTACAGTCAGTACACACAGTACTACATCAGGACTTGTACTTACCGTACGGTGCAGAGTGCTTTTTTCCAGTCTCTTGTAGTATTTTCTCAGCAGGACTTTAACTGGTTTTTCAATCGAAACCTGAAAACAAAAACAGTTCCCAGTTTAATTCTGCAGTAAAACCTGAAGCTGAAACTCTGACAGTCTCACTTAAAGCTTCAGGTGAAGTCAAACTGCTGACAGGAGTTAAAGTGTTTAAAGTATTTTTGTAAGTATTTGAGTACTCACGCATTTGTTGAGCTCCTCGTTCTGTCTGTCGATGGTGATCAGGAAGTTGGTCTCCTCGTTGGTATTCCAGGCAGCGGAGGAGCGGTTGCCGTGGTGATAGAGATCAGAAATAAGCTTCAGACTGTCTCTGATGAACAACAGCTGGGACTCCAACACCTGGACAGAGACAGACAGCTGTGAATCCTGGCTCTCTGATTGGCTGACAGAGCAGAGTGTCATCAGCGTAACAGTTTGTTTGTTTACTACAAATTTCACATGAAACAATAAGGACATATTTATGAACACAAGTCCGTCTTTTTTTGAATCTTGGTTCCAAAACCACATTATTCTGGTGGATCAGGTGTTTAATAACTGTGACATCGAGGGATTATGTAAAGGTTTCTGGTATTTGTGCTATTTATGCAACAACTGGAGGTTAATCATCAAACTTTGAGATGAATATTTTCATATTTTATATATTATGTTGTGGAAGAAGAACTTGTGATTGTTTTATGTCAATGAAGAAAAAAATTGTGTTTAGATGTTTGTATGTTAATGTGTGAATAGTAACATACAGGTGAAGCAGTCAGTGTGTGTGACAGTACCTGTGTGTTCCTCATGCTTTGGTAGAGATCGTATGGAAAGGGAACTGGACTCTCCTCCTCAGTCAGCGGATCGCCCTGAAACATCAGCACAGTGACTCAGCTGTGTGTTAAACACAAACACCAATAAATATACAACGATTTTATGTGTTAGTGAATCTTTGCTGATTTAATTAAAACAAAAGCTTCCTAGCACTAAAGATGAAAACACACTAACAACACAACTAACAACACACTAACAACACAACTAACAACACACTAACAACACAACTAACAACACACTAACAACACAACTAACAACACACTAACAACACACTAACAACACAACTAACAACACAACTAACAACACACTAACAACACACTAACAACACAACTAACAACACACTAACAACACAACTAACAACACACTAACAACACACTAACAACACAACTAACAACACACTAACAACACACTAACAACACAACTAACAACACACTAACAACACACTAACAACACAACTAACAACGCAACTAACAACACACTAACAACACACTAACAACACAACTAACAACACACTAACAACACAACTAACAACACAACTAACAACACAACTAACAACACAACTAACAACACACTAACAACACAACTAACAACACACTAACAACACACTAACAACACACTAACAACACACTAACAACACAACTAACAACACACTAACAACACACTAACAACACACTAACAACACACTAACAACACAACTAACAACACACTAACAACACACTAACAACACAACTAACAACACACTAACAACACAACTAACAACACAACTAACTAAACAGTAAGACTGACTTTAGCAAAACAGATAAAACCAATGTTAGCTCATACAACAAGACCAGGACCTCTAACCCTTCCTCCAGGACCTCTATCCCTTCCTCCAGGACCTCTATCCCTTCCTCCAGGACCTCTAACCTTTCCTCCAGGACCTCTAACTCTTCCTCCAGGACCTCTAACCCTTCATCCAGGACCTCTATCCCTTCATCCAGGACCTCTATCCCTTCCTCCAGGACCTCTAACCTTTCCTCCAGGACCTCTAACTCTTCCTCCAGGACCTCTAACCCTTCCTCCAGGACCTCTATCCCTTCCTCCAGGACCTCTAACCTTTCCTCCAGGACCTCTATCCCTTCCTCCAGGACCTCTATCCCTTCCTCCAGGACCTCTAACCTTTCCTCCAGGACCTCTAACCTTTCCTCCAGGACCTCTAACTCTTCCTCCAGGACCTCTAACCCTTCATCCAGGACCTCTAAAACTTCCTCCAGGACCTCTAACCCTTCCTCCAGGACCTCTAACTCTTACTCCAGGACCCTTGAAACTCCTCCAGGACCTGGTGTCAGTACTCACCATGAGCTTCAGGTGAGTCAGACATTTGTTGTTCACGTGACTAAACCGTTGATCGAGCCAATCACAGCAGAGAGCCGGCGTCAGGGCGCTGCAGAGGATGAAGAACACGAACAACATGATGAAGATGATGCTGCGGAGAGCTGTATGTCTCAGTGTCTGATGAAGATGATGAAGAAGAGTAGGATGCGTCTCAGTGTGTCCGACATGCTGCAGCTCTCGACTTTTATTGCAGACAGGAAACAGAAAACAGAAAGACAGAAATTCCCGCCATGTTTCAACTCTCACTTTCCACACAGCAGAGAAAGTTCTTTCCTTCTTTCTTTCTTTCTTTCTTTCTTTATATATTTATATATTTATATGTTTATTTGTTTGTTTATGTGTCTTTAGACCTTGATCACATGTTACGCAGCACAAACAGAACCGACAGTTTAATAAAACCAAGACAACAGCAACAGCAGGATAAAATACAACAAATGTTGGTGAAACAAAGGAAGGACGTTCTTCAAGAAGCAGCTAATTGACATTTAAGCTTTGACTGATTGTAATAACAACATGAGTTTAAAGATAGAAGGCAGGTTTAAATAACACTTTCTCTATAATTCATTATGTTCACATTTTTCCATTCAAACAACAGATGAGACTCATATCTGCTCTGGTTTCTATCTGCTGTTGTTATTGATTATTTTATTCAATATTTATTAAATATGTAAATGTTCACAGTCACAGATCTGATCACTAATCAAACTGGTGTCTAGTGTGTGTGTGTGTGTGTGTGTGTGTGTGTAAGTCCCTCCGCTTTCATTTTCCAAACACCACAGAAAGTGACGACAAAATAAAAGCTGGCATCGTGTCGCTTTGCCAACAGAATCGTAGAGATCAATGTGTGTGTGTGTGTGTTTGTGTGTTTGTGTGTGTGTGTGTTTGTGTGTGTGTGTGTGTGTGTGTGTGTGTGTGTGTGTGTGTCTAAATGTGTAAAATAGCTCATGTTACAATCATCAACTTTTATTCTGAAGGCTCAATCTGTTGACGTCAATCTCATTTTCTGTTTCCTGTTTCACTTTCTGGAGTCCGATGCAGCTGCAGCGAGCGTGCAGTATCTGCACCACACACCCACCTGGTCACGTCTAGGCACGAGGAGGGGGGGGTTAGTGGGCAGGGGTTAGGGGTCAGGGGTTAGGGGTCAGGAGTGTGTCGTGTAGGATGAAGGTGAGTCTGCAACAAGTCAGCAACAAGAAATATAGATTAAATAAAGACAAACAACTTATTGTGACGAAGGCTCAAGAGCACGTGGTTATATTTAAATGATATAAATAAAACTTTTCAGAAGCAGCTGAACTGCTGGCGGCGATGAAGGAACAAACACTTAAACAGCAGCAGCCTGTATGTTCGCTGAAGAAGACAGGCTGCAGTTTTCAGTCCTGTTTGGGGTTTGACTTCCTCTGGGTTTGGTTTAAATGTTTCACCTGCAATAAATGTGTGAAACCGACTTTTGGAGGCTTTTGTAAATTCTGGATTATTAAAAGAGAAGTTTGTTAAATCTGAGATTTGTTTCAGCATCTAACGGTGTAATACACAGTCATCTCAACAAAATGTTTCTTCCAAACTTTATTGAACAATTCAGGAGTAATTCTCCAACAAGGCAACAGCGCCATCAAGTGACCATGTAAAAAACAGCAACACATAGTTTGAAACTGAGACTCGAGATAAAGGAAGAATAGATAAATAACCACATGGAATAGAAACGCAAGAAGATCAACAGATACAGTCATTAATATTATAAACCAAATTTTGTATATAGTCTATGGTTTATATTATATTGGGTCTCAAAGGATGTTTGATGATTTGTTTCACCACATCACATCATCAAGATGGGACCCAAAATCTTCCCCCCAGGATGTTTTACTGTTGATAGCAGGGATGTTAACATAACATATAACTTTCTTCTTTAAATAAGAAGTTTTCAGTTGTATCTTTTCCAAATTATTCATGTTCATACCACTCATATATTGGATTGGACATAACTACTTAATTGTAAATAACAAAAAAAATTGAGGAAGGTAGAGTTCCTTTGTTTTGCTGCAGTAATACATTAGTAGCAGCTGCAGTGATCGGGGACGTTTGTTGATTGATGAAGAGTGTTGAAACATTCTTGTCAGGAGGGAGGAGAAAATACCTTTAAAGGTTTAATAGATAGACCATCTGGTCCACAAGCCTCTCCAGATGATATATATGATATATATATATATATATATATATATATATATATATATATATGATATAAACGTATCAGCGTGTTCGTGTATCTTGTGTTTTTGTTTGAACATCTTTCTGCATTTTGAGAGAAGAGCGTATTGAGAGCAGATCTGGTTCTTATGAGTTTGGGTTACGCTCATGTTCAGATTCTACTTCCTGTGATCTGTCTGACCGACGTCGTCCCCTGAACCCTGAACCCTGAACCCTAACCCTAACCCTGAACCCTGAACCCTGAACCCTGAACCTGAACCCTGAACTTGAACCCTGAACCCTGAACCCTGAACCCTAAACCTGAACCCTGAACCTGAACCCTGAACCTGAACCTGAACCTGAACCCTGAACCCTAACCCTGAACCCTGAACCCTGAACCCTACCTCTGAACCCTGAACCCTGAACCTGAACCCTGAACCCTGAACTTTGAACCTGAACCCTGAACCCTGAACCCTGAACCCTGAACCTGAACCTGAACCCTGAACCTTGAACCCTGAACCCTAACCCTGAACCCTCAACTCTGAACCCTGAACCTGAACCCTGGACCTGAACCCTGAACCCTGAACCCTGAACCTGAACCTGAACCCTGACCCTGAACCCTGAACCCTGAACCTGAACCCTGACCTGAACCCTGAACCTGAACCTGAACCCTGAACCCTGAACCCTGAACCCTGAACCTGAACCCTGAACCCTGAACCCTAAACCTGAACCCTGAACCTGAACCCTGAACCTGAACCTGAACCTGAACCCTGAACCCTGAACCCTAACCCTGAACCCTGAACCCTGAACCCTACCTCTGAACCCTGAACCCTGAACCTGAACCCTGAACCCTGAACATTGAACCTGAACCCTGAACCCTGAACCCTGAACCCTGAACCCTGGACCTGAACCTGAACCCTGAACCTTGAACCCTGAACCCTAACCCTGAACCCTGAACCTGAACCTGAACCCTGACCCTCAACCCTGAACCCTCGGAGGACCTCAGCGTTGCTTGGATTCTGTCCCAGAGCTCTCATCACGTCTCCACACTGAGAGAAGGAGATCTTCAGCTGGTTCTGTGGCGTCCTGTCAAACAGCTGGAATGCTTCTTTAAACTCTACACACACATGACAACGTTACGATCGGGGTCAGTACACATCGTGTCTGTCTCAGGGATTCATTATGTCAGTGATGATCTTCACAAGTATAGAAGTACAAACGTGTGTGTGTGTGCAGCTTTACCCTCAATCTGATCAGGGCCAAAATCAATCTGAAAAATAAAACAGAATACTGGAATCATTTGCCCCTTACAACCTCAAATGCATTAATAATTAATCTGTAACATCAAATACATTCAAGAAACATTTTCAACCTTCTTTGTACCAACACAAGTTGACATTTCTGTTAGAACTTGAATACGCAGTTCTTTACTTCCTCAAGGTACTTTTACTTACACATGTATGTATCCCTTTCTACTCTGCACTGCACATTTCTAAATAAGTTTACAGCTGTCAGCTGATGGTTACATTTACTACATAATAATATTTAATGTGGTTAGCATTGCAGAACTGACAGACAGACATACAAACCTTGATGTTGTGTGGGTCAAAATCTGGTTCTTTAGCAGCTTCTGCTTCTGGAGAAACTTTCATTGTTTCCTTCTTTTGTTCTGGTTTCTTCGGGGCCATGATGGACAGATTGACACAAAAACTGATAGAAAATAAAGACAGAGTATAATCAGAGAGTAAAGGATGAATGGATGAATGCTGAGAAGAAGAGAAGAGATAGCAGAGCAGATTCCTCTGTGAGGGTTTAAATGCTCGTCACACAAAGACCCTATCCCGTCCATTTACGGTCAGACAGCTGAACCAACTCATGAATGAATCCTCTCAGGATCTCTGCTGCAGAGAGACGAACTTCAAATAGATCTGAACAAATTCCACAATCCTCTATTGAACCCACACAGAACAGAAATCTACTGAGACCACCTTAAATAGAACACGTTTACTGTTCTCTACTGTCGCTGCCTTCTACAAAACACGTTTACTGTTCTCTGTCAGTTAGGATGAAAAGACAACATACAGCATACAGGTTCAGAGAGTGTCCTCTATTTATCACATCTATTAACCCCAAATTACTCTCGATGATCAGGTAACTGACAGGTAGAAACACGTAACGGGTTGTAGGAACAGGTAACTGGCAGGTAGAAACAAGTAACAGATTGTAGGAACAGGTAACTGACAGGTAGAAACAGGTAACAGGTTGTAGGAACAGGTAACTGGCAGGTAGAAACAAGTAACAGATTGTAGGAACAGGTAACAGGTTGTAGGAACAGGTAACTGACAGGTAGAAACAGGTAACAGGTTGTAGGAACAGGTAACTGACAGGTAGAAACAGGTAACAGATTGTAGGAACAGGTAACTGACAAGTACAAACAGGTAACAGGTTGTAGGAACAGGTAACTGACAGGTAGAAACAGGTAACAGGTTGTAGGAACAGGTAACTGACAGGTAGAAACAGGTAACAGGTTGTAGGAACAGGTAACTGACAGGTAGAAACAGGTAACGGGTTGTAGGAACAGCTAACTGACAGGTAGAAACAGGTAACGGGTTGTAGGAACAGCTAACTGGCAGGTAGAAACAGGTAACGGATTGTAGGAACAGGTAACAGGTTGTAGGAACAGGTAACGGATTGTAGGAACAGCTAACTGACAGGTAGAAACAGGTAACGGATTGTAGGAACAGCTAACTGACAGGTAGAAACAGGTAACGGGTTGTAGGAACAGCTAACTGGCAGGTAGAAACAGGTAACGGGTTGTAGGAACAGCTAACTGGCAGGTAGAAACAGGTAACGGGTTGTAGGAACAGGTAACTGACAGGTAGAAACAAGTAACGGATTGTAGGAACAGGTAACAGGTTGTAGGAACAGGTAACGGATTGTAGGAACAGGTAACTGACAGGTAGAAACAGGTAACGGGTTGTAGGAACAGCTAACTGGCAGGTAGAAACAGGTAACGGGTTGTAGGAACAGCTAACTGACAGGTAGAAACAGGTAACGGGTTGTAGGAACAGCTAACTGGCAGGTAGAAACAGGTAACGGGTTGTAGGAACAGCTAACTGGCAGGTAGAAACAGGTAACGGATTGTAGGAACAGCTAACTGACAGGTAGAAACAGGTAACGGATTGTAGGAACAGCTAACTGACAGGTAGAAACAGGTAACGGGTTGTAGGAACAGCTAACTGGCAGGTAGAAACAGGTAACGGGTTGTAGGAACAGCTAACTGGCAGGTAGAAACAGGTAACGGGTTGTAGGAACAGCTAACTGGCAGGTAGAAACAGGTAACGGATTGTAGGAACAGGTAACAGGTTGTAGGAACAGGTAACTGACAGGTAGAAACAGGTAACGGGTTGTAGGAACAGCTAACTGGCAGGTAGAAACAGGTAACGGGTTGTAGGAACAGGTAACTGACAGGTAGAAACAGGTAACGGATTGTAGGAACAGGTAACAGGTTGTAGGAACAGCTAACTGACAGGTAGAAACAGGTAACGGGTTGTAGGAACAGCTAACTGGCAGGTAGAAACAAGTAACGGATTGTAGGAACAGGTAACAGGTTGTAGGAACAGGTAACGGATTGTAGGAACAGGTAACTGACAGGTAGAAACAGGTAACGGATTGTAGGAACAGCTAACTGACAGGTAGAAACAGGTAACGGATTGTAGGAACAGCTAACTGACAGGTAGAAACAGGTAACGGGTTGTAGGAACAGCTAACTGGCAGGTAGAAACAGGTAACGGGTTGTAGGAACAGCTAACTGACAGGTAGAAACAGGTAACGGGTTGTAGGAACAGCTAACTGGCAGGTAGAAACAGGTAACGGGTTGTAGGAACAGCTAACTGGCAGGTAGAAACAGGTAACGGATTGTAGGAACAGCTAACTGACAGGTAGAAACAGGTAACGGTTTGTAGGAACAGCTAACTGACAGGTAGAAACAGGTAACGGGTTGTAGGAACAGCTAACTGGCAGGTAGAAACAGGTAACGGGTTGTAGGAACAGCTAACTGGCAGGTAGAAACACGTAACGGATTGTAGGAACAGCTAACTGACAGGTAGAAACAGGTAACGGGTTGTAGGAACAGCTAACTGGCAGGTAGAAACAGGTAACGGATTGTAGGAACAGGTAACAGGTTGTAGGAACAGGTAACTGACAGGTAGAAACAGGTAACAGGTTGGAGGAACAGGTAACTGGCAGGTAGAAACAAGTAACGGGTTGTAGGAACAGGTAACTGACAGGTAGAAACAGGTAACGGATTGTAGGAACAGGTAACAGGTTGTAGGAACAGCTAACTGACAGGTAGAAACAGGTAACGGATTGTAGGAACAGGTAACAGGTTGTAGGAACAGGTAACTGACAGGTAGAAACAGGTAACGGATTGTAGGAACAGGTAACGGGTTGTAGGAACAGGTAACTGACAGGTAGAAACAGGTAACGGATTGTAGGAACAGGTAACAGGTTGTAGGAACAGGTAACTGACAGGTAGAAACAGGTAACAGGTTGGAGGAACAGGTAACTGGCAGGTAGAAACAGGTAACAGGTTGGAGGAACAGGTAACTGACAAGTACAAACAGGTAACAGGTTGGAGGAACAGGTAACTTCAATTAAACAAAGATAAAACTGAAGTAATTGTTTTTGGAGCCGAGGAAGAACAATTAAAAGTCAGCACTCATCTTCAGTTGATAATTACACCTTGAGGTGGACGGGCAGTCCACGCCTTTACTTGAAGAGTTTACCAACTTTTATGTAAACAGTGTCACGGCTCTTGTCAATCAGATGTAATTGTCTTTTTACTGGTGGTCCCTACAGTCTTTAAAAGTAGAATGGGAGGCAGAGCCTTCAGCTATCAGGCTCCTCTTCTATGGAACCATCTACCGGATTCAGTCCGGGGTGCAGACACCCTCTCTATGTTTAAGAGTAGGCTTAAAACTTTCCTTTTTGATAAAGCTTATAGTTAGGGCCGACCAGGCTCGCCTTGGATCAGCCCTTAGTTATGCTGCTATAGGCCTAGACTGCTGGGGGACTTCCCATGATGCACTGAGCTCCTCTCTCCTCCTCCTCCTCTCCATCTGTATGCATTCATGTAACATCAATGCATGTCACTAACTTTGCTTCTTCCCCGGAGTTTTTTGTGCTTTCTCATCTCACAGAAAAACCTGACTCCCGGGCCGAACCTTCGTGGTCCTTCACAGTCCTGATGGCATCCTTCCCTGGCTGTTGCTGCTTGTGCTTGTTGTTGTTTGTTGTTGTGATTGTTTTTCTTCTGTCCCCCCTCCCCCTTTCCCTCTCTCTTTCTCTCTCTCAACCCAACTGGTCAAAGCAGATGGCCGCCCACCAAGAGCCGGGTTCTGCTTGAGGTTTCTACCCGTTAAAGGGGAGTTTTTCCTTACCGCTGTCGCCAAGTGCTGCTCATGGGGGAATTGTTGGGTCTCTGTAAATTAAAGAGTTCGGTCTTGACCTACTCTATGTGAAAAGTGCCTTGAGATGACTTCTGTTGTGATATGGCGCTATATAAATAAAGATTGATTGATTGATTGATTGATAATGATAAAAACTACAAATCAAGCCAGAAATCTTGGTGTCGTCATGGACTCAGACCTGAACTTCAACAGCCACATTAAGACAATTTCAAAGTCAGCCTACTATCACCTGAAGAATATATCAAGGATTAAAGGACTTATGTCCCAGCAGGATTTGGAAAAACTGGTCCTGCATTTATCTTCAGTAGACTCGACTACTGTAACGCTGTCTTCACAGGTCTCCCTAAACAATCCATCAGACAGCTGCAGCTGATCCAGATGCTGCTGCTCGAGTCCTCACTAAGACCAAGAAAGTGGATCATATCAGTCCAGTTCTCAGATCTTTACACTGACTTCCTGTCTGTCAAACAACTGATTTTAAAGCACTGAATGGTTTAGGGCCAAAATACATCTCTGATCTGCTGCTACGTTATGAACCATCTAGACCTCTCAGGTGGTCTGGATCAGGTCTGCTCTCTGTCTCCAGAGTCAAAACTAAGCATGGAGAAGCAGCGTTCAGTTTTTATGCTCCACATATCTGGACAAACTCCCAGAAAACTGCAGGTCTGCTGCAACTCTCAGTTCTTTTAAATCACAGCTGAAGACTTTTCTGTTTGCCGCCTTTTATTAAACCAAATTTGAGGGTTAATATTTTACACTGCACTGTTACTATTATTCTCCTGTATTATCTGTCTTATTCCTTTTTAGCTTCTTTTTATTTCCAAATTTAACACTTTGTAATTGTATTTAAATATATGTTTTATTTGTGTTGCTTTTATATTCTGTTTTAATGCCTTTTATGCTCTATGTAAATCACTTTGAATTGCCTTGTTGTTGAAATGTGCTGTACAAATAAACTTGCCTTGATGTTTACATTTGAAAACCTCTCCCAGCCAAATAGCACAGTCAGCAGGAGGAGAGTTTCCAAAGTGGCGAATTGACCATTTCCCTACTCTGATGAGTGACTCATAGTCATAATTGTCCAATTATTCACAAAAAGTTCAGAAAAGTTTATCAAAACTGATGGAGAAATGTCTGGATAGGTCCACGCCTTCGAGAGTCCAGCTTGTGTAAATAAAACTATGTTATGAACTATATATGAAAATAAAAGATGAAATTATGAAGATTTCATAACAATGAGATGAGTTTTAATACTTTCCTCAATTATTTCACTAAATTGTTTGCTTGTTCAGTCATATATTTTACTAATTTTATTCATGCGACTGTCTATTTCATGTTTTCTCTTTTTAATTTAACACTGACCACTATCATATGTTTGTTCCATAGTTAGCTTAGTTTGTACATTTGGCATTGATGTTGAATTTGCATTTTGTCAATTTAACAAACACACTTCAGACCATGTCGTTCATGTTCAGATTTTATTTGTCTTACAGACTGAGTGACTGAGAACAGGCACATTGTACATGTAGAGATAGTCACAGACACAGAAGGACCTGAACCATTTGGAAAGAGTGGGAATGGTGACAGTCAGTTAACCAGTATTGAACCAGTCACTGCAGCATGTTTTTAAGTTTTTAGATTTAAAATATCAGTTCAGTAAAAAATAAAATGTGTTTGATGATATCAACATTTGAGTAGATTCATTTATTTGATTTAAACTACACTTTCTGTCGTACTGGGCCAACTGGGATTGATTGACTGATTGATAGATTGATTGATCGAGTGCATGGAGAAAAAGGTGAGAATAAACTAGAAGATAAGTCTTGAGAGCAGACAGAATCAGGCCCGACAGGTTTGCAGCAGGTAGGAAATGTTTCGGGGGAATTTTGGATGATTTCCAGTGAGTTATAATCCCAGTTACAGATTATATGTGTGTTAATGTTTTCAAATGATGAGAAACACCTGAGTTCTATGTTGCAGCCAAATTTATAATGTAAGAACATTTAAATACCCATTTAATGCACATTTTATCAAAAGTATAAAGAATAAACAAACATTACGTAACGTCACAGTTCATCATCTCAACAACGTTGCTGATTGTCTTCATGTTCTGTTCGGCGCTCTGTGGTTTAAAATAACGTGCACTCTGACAGCTTTGGAACTAAATCAGGACACACTTTCTAAAACATATTAAGTCTTTGTTTAACTGGTTATTTTACATTTAAAAGCCCCGCTATGCCTATTCAAAGGCATCTCGGGGAATTTTGAGAACTTGCACCTTGATGTCAGGTTGGTAACTGTCTGACATGGTGGCTGTGATGGTATTAAGTTTACTTTCATGAGTCAGACTGCCGTCTGCAGCTTTACCTCTGACAAACTTTCTCTCTGCATCGTAATACATCTCCTTATAAAGACCACAATCACATTTTTTGGCCATGTCAAAGACTCCCACTGCATACGAGTTAGAGTACAGGTTGAAATCAAAAGGATTAGAGAACATGACAGCTATTTTTCCATTGTTTTGATTTGTGGATCCATTCAGGAGATCGTAGGTGAAGACTCCAACAGATCCAGAGGCTGTCTGAGGAGTCTTGATGAACAGAGCGCTGCCAGATTTAGAGGGGTCAAGCGTTGGTGGAAAAGGTGTTTTACAGAATCCACTGTAAGTGTACCAACTGGTCACAGAAAGAAGAGAAACATTTTAGTGACTAAAAGACAACAGATAGATTCATTTTTGAGTGTTCAATACAGACATAACGTGTGGAGCTGGAGGCGGAGGGAAACTGCTAGTTTAGCTCCATTAAAAGAGAAAAAATAAACCTTTAACCAGACCCAAAGCAAAACAATTTTTTTAACACAATATAAAGTCAATGACATCTCTGAATTGGGCTACAAATGTTTGCTGATGATACAGTTTTAGTTGTGGCAGCAAAAACAACTACTGTTGCTGCAGCCAAACTAACAGACTGCTCGGGCAAGGTGGCACACTGACACTTCCTGCCAAACACTGAATGTTTGAAAAACTGTCTCTATGTGCTTCTCAGCCAGAAAAATCACAATCACAAACACTTTACAAGTGAGTATAAAACACAGTGAACGAGAGACAGTTCAGGAGTTTAAGTATCTTGGAATTGTTTTGGACCCTCAGCTAAGATTTGACAAACATAATAAAGTTAGGTAGAATCTTCAAACCTTTAGGCAAATCAGACACTGATTACCATTTCATACAACTCTATTATCTATACATGAAATGATATTTTCACATCTCTCATACTGCATAACCTCTTGGTCTCAGGCATTAAACCACTAACAAACCTTTCTAACCAAGCTATCAAAGTTCAAGAAATACCTGAGATTTCATCATTACAATATTCTAAAAAGTATAATTTTCTCAGTTTTGATCATTTTATTAATTACTCCAACCTCACACTTACATTTAAATGTCTCCACCATCTAGCTCCACCCATCCTCAACACTTTCATGACTAGACGTCACTATACTGCCACTAACACCCGAAATACACCAGAAGGAAACTAGAATTAGACACTGTCAGACTTCCTTTGATCAACTGCGTTCTCCATTAAAGGCACAACCCTCTGAAATTCCCGACCTGCCAGTTCAAAGCAGGTTCTGGATTTTAAAATGTTTCCTACAACAGTCAAGTCCAGTTATCATGACACCAACTAGTCATTATTTGTTCATGCTAAAATGTTTTGTGATATGTTTTGTCTGTTGTCATTGATGGTTGCTGCTCTTGCTTTATTAATATATGCACTGATTTTAAACTGTAACATCTCATTTTAATGATTACTTGACCCGTCAATGCCCATCAAGGGACTGGTGTTGGACATTATTTTTGGTTATATACACATGTACAGCACATCGTACACTATTTCAGTTCAATTAACTGTGGGAACAAATTCTTTATTCCAGTTCAAAAGAAAGAAAATGAAACAATAAGAAAGAAATTGTTGTTGTGATTTACTCAATGTTGATATTGATTCTGATATCCCCAGGATTATTAGGAGAGGGTCTATGGGGTCAAATAATGTAAGAAAAGACAGACTGGGAGAACCTGAACTATGTACTCACCATGGGTTACACAGGATGTACTTAGAGGTCTTATTCTCAACCTCAATGCTGCACTGGCGATGAGTGTTTCCCATGATGTCTTCAACCTGTACAGCAACACAGAACATGAGACAGATTTGGTATTGATTAAAAATTCACATATCAGCAGACACCATGGGCCTACTTTTGTGCCTGTGCATCATAGAATAGAACAGAACAGAACAGAATAGAATAGAATTTAATATGTTTAAGTTATTTAACTAGCAAAGCTGTTGTCAGCTGGTGACGTCACCTGATTTTCGGACATTTTCTCTTCCACTGAGATGCAAACATTTATTGTTATTAACCACAACTGCCTTCTTTCAGCATCTCTCAAAGGAAATCTCTGGAACACATTTTCCAATCACTTGTGTCCTTCACAGCAGATAAAGGTCATGAAATAAATAAAAGGAAAAAGGAAAGGTGGTTCGGTTAATAAGCTCACTAATGAAAGAGGTTGCAGTCCGCCAGTGGAATGGTGCAGACTGGTGTGCTGAACGGGAAGGAGGGAGTCCAGTCTGATCTGTGTGTGTTGAATGTACCTGTAAGAGATGTGTGAATCCTAGTCGTACCTGGAGTTGAAGTGAAATGCCAAGACTATATGTCAGATGTGTCTGTGAAGGTTGCATAGCAGCAGTAGAAGCAGATCTAAAGACTTACCTACACACCTATGTTACACCTGACTTCAAACCTGATATAATCTAAGGCATACAAAGATTATGGAGAAAACAAACTGCAAACTGACAGTGACCATGGCAATGGATGGAGTGGTAGTAAGCGTTAGTGCATACTGGGGTTGTGGGTACAGTACACTACGCTTCACTGTCAGGGACACTACCACGGTGGCTCCACTCCCCTTCAATGTGGAGGCTGCTCCATGCATCCAGGGAGTAGAATTGGCTGGAAAAGTCCAGTCAGGAGGAAGGTCTGGTCATCACCCCTGTTTTGTTTCCCACCCCGCCGGCGAGGTGGTTGGTGCCTGGGAGGTCCCGTTCTGGCGAGGATTCTGGCGTCGTCTTCCTGCCCTCTAGCAGGGTGTGGGAGGTGAGGTGACTCACCCTGGTGGTGTTCGACTTCCTGGAGATAGTTGTCGATGTGTGAATCTTGACTATCTGAGTCGAAGCTTTCAACTTCGCTTGTGAGGGACAAGGAGGTGTGGCTGAGGATTGAGGGGGGTGCACCATCAGAGTGAGGGGCACCTGTGTTCATTGGGTGGGCTGATGGAGACACTTGGCAGTCATCTGGACTGTTGAGGTCGGAGACTGCATCACCAGGGGTCGCTAGGCTACTAGGTTTCATCTCCTGGTGGACTGGGGTCATCTGCTCCTTTACCTGTAGGGCTTCTTGGGGCATGCTTCGGCTGGTTGTGCCGGGAGGAGGGACCTCTTTGAGGTCAGGAATGTCACGTGGTTCCTGGGTGGCCATGTCAGCAGCGGTGCTCGTCTGTCCAGTCTGGCCTTCTTTGTGACTGTCCTCTACTCTCCTCTGAAGAGACTGGATCTGTGCGCGCAGGGTTCTGTTGGCATCCTATAACCAGAGTATCTCAGTACCTGAGTGTAGGCGGTCTTCATGCAGCCTGCGGTTCTCCTCCAGTACAGCCTGGTAGCTGTGCTGCAGCTGGCTCTGCTGTGCTTGGTCGTCTGGCCTCTGCGGAGCTACGGCTCCGGCCACGTGGGGTGCCTAGTGACTCATTTTGCTAGTAGTAAATACACAGTATATGACAGCTCTAACAATGTGTGATACAAAACTGCTAATGCTGCACAAATGCACAGGTGAGAGGCAGACTTGTGACTTACATAGTTGGTTACTCAAAACTGCAACCTATCTTGTCCTGACAGGACCCTAATAGTGACTCTAGCACCTAGGTGAGTAACAACCAGTTAGTGTCTATGCTAATTACTCTACAACCTATCCTGTTAGTATGTTAGTGAGGTGGTTTCAGTACCTCTGGTGAGTAATAGCTGGTTACTGTGTTAGGGGGCTAAACAACTAGCATGCAAAATGCTAACAACTCTCTGCTAACACAACCACTAGTGCACACTATATACAATACACAACCACACTGGATATGCTTGGCAGAGCACAAGAGAAGTCAAAATTTCAAAAATTGAAATTTCTGGAAAAATAATTAATAATTCACAAATTATTAATGATTGATTATTGTGCATAAATATTGCAAAAAAAATCCTATCACAGATAGCATATGATTGCCTGCGGACGACATCATTGCCACATTTCAAAGTAAGAGCATGCAGTCTTTCTATGAGCTGTTTTTTTTTTTTTTTTTAATGATCAGCGATAAGTATCGTGCATCCATTGTGCATCCAGATTACTTCTAACAGACCTAGACAAAGCTCTACAGAGCTTTCCCTTCCACATGATGACCATGATGTCCATATGAATATCATAGTGTTCCCCTCAAAGCCCTGCCGCCAAATATATACATACATATGACCATACCTACTTGACTAATACATGGATTTTTCTATCAGTGTTGTTTTGGTTTTTTGGTCTTTTGTAAAGAACGTTGAAACCATGTTTTGAAAAGTGCTGTATAAATAAAAAATGTAAGGATTTTTTCTTCAACTTCATCTGAACCGGAGAGACAGACATCATCAACTTTCAGGTCAGAAGATGTAGACATGACATTTTAAGTCTGAACAGAGAAGCAGTGATGTTGATTTTGAGGTCGTCCACAGCAGTAGAATGAAAGCATCAGTTGTTTGTTCAACTCTTAAAATGATAAAGTGTCTGACATCACAGACTGCAGGTTTCTTCTCATCTCAGCACATTAACACAGACGCATCTTGTAGAACAAGTTCTGTCATCTAAAATATACATCAGATTATATTTGTTTTCTGGGTCATGATAAGAATCCTGCAGACCCTTTGTTCTGTCATCCTGAGACTCAGCCCATTGACTCGTGTCCTCTGTACTGGACATTTTGTTCAAAATCATTTTACTCTTTTGAGCTACTCTATCAGTCCCTGCTGTATTGTAAAGAGGACATCTTGGGCTTTCCAGTGACATGTCATGTTATAGGCTGGGATGCTGAGAACATAGCAGTAAGCACATTTTATGGAGAGAGGAGAGGTAAATTAAATATTGTTTATCTAGTGTTTTTTAAACTATGATAATCATATTTGTTCTTGTTTATTAACTTGTCAGGAATAATATATTTAGTTTTGAGAGCAGTTAAATTATATGATATTTGTGTTTTGAAATAATAGTCCTTTTATGAATGTCAATTATAGTGGACATCAAGACCATCTTAATGTACTTAATGACTCAACATTGTTGTAGGAGATAGAACTACTACTAATAATAATGCTTTTATTTATATTAACATAAATCTAATTTATATTATAAGTTTATTTAGTATAGCACCTTTCACAGAAAGAAAATTCACAAAGTGCTTCACAAGAATAAAAGCTAAAAGAACATAAAACATACAAACAATAAAAACATAAGCCACAAGATAAAGTTAACATATACACAAAACACAGGCAACTACTTCAAAGGAAAGATCACCTTTTGTTAAAGCAGAGAGGATTCTTTAGTGAGTAGGTGATTTCTGAAATGGTGTCATGAAATATATGCAAATTGCCTCAAGAATGCAAAATTTGTGCTTATTAGTATAGTCAATAGGAGACCATATCACATCGATAGCACTGGAATTGTCCCAATGATGCACTACTACCTGACTGCATTTAACCCAAATAGATTTGTGGGAGGTTTAATTGCTGAGGTTTAATATTATTATTTTTCATTACTTGGTGTTTTTTCCATCATCATCGATTTACACCTGTGCTACTTTTTCCATTACATTGACAATAAAGTCTTTGAGGATTTGGCAATGCGACAATGTGTTCGGTTTTAATAGAAAATATACTACCATCTTTGCAACCAACAAGTAACTGAAACAACCCAGAACGATACATATTCTTGTTTTTTAATCAGATTGATTGTATTCTTGGTTTAATATGACTTTACTCCTACATGCATCACATGGACTGTAAATCATTGTCAGCAGTGATGTCTCAGAAATGTCATCATAGTTTGTAGCTCATATCCAAACCAACTTTATAAGGTGTGACACAACTAAGGATAAAATAAAAAGAATATTAACAGCAAAGTAAAACGTGAATCCTGTGTAAATTGTGTAAATTAAAAGAATGATAAAATTAATCACACAAAGTAATTAATCAATGTTACCTTAATAAAGGCACCTTTGATTTGCATTTTACAAATCTGTTTGTAAACGTAAAAATAATCAGACAATCAGTGCAGCTGGTTATCAACATAAACTATGTTTTACTAAAAGATTCTGTCTCAGCTTATATTTCATCTCCACCTCATCAGATCCCACACAAACACCAACAACTCTCCTTGCGTCTCCTCCCAGCAGTTCACCTCTATGGTAAACTCACCACGGGACAAACTATCAGTGCGTCATGATGGAGAAAGCTCTGTGTTTACAGGGGATGAAAGTAGCAAATGTGATTGGCTACAATGTCACAGCCTGTTATTCACCATTTATAATATATGATAATTATCTGTCTGATCTCTAATCCAAGTGTGTCACATTTGCGCTGGTGCACCTGGCCATGAAGATACCAGAAGTGTGCAGTGCGCACTTGACTGATTGATTGATCAATTGACCTCAAACTCCACCAGATAACAACATTCATGAAAACTGATTCTGGGATTACTAAAATATCATTTGCAATATAGCAAAGTAAATGTTTTTGGAGAAATAATGTAGAAAGTGAACATTTAAATTTGTCGTCTTACCTTCTTAGTTGTGTTCAGAAAAGTCTCGTCTGACATTCAGCGTTCAGGTTTACATATTTATACCAGAAGAGAGCAGGAAACTTTTATCCTGTCTTTCTATTGGCTGTTTCAGAATCACATATTAAAGTATTACACCTGTAAGTCATAGTGAAACCACTGTGATCTAAGTATTGTGCTGTTAATGTTTAACTGTGAAAATCCCCCAACATTTCCAAGACACAGAGACACAAGACACTGCTTAAACACAGATTTGATATTAACTTTATCAGTGTTTGACAGGTAAAAATTACCAAATAGACTGAGGTTGGTTGAAGTCAAGCGTCTCTTTAATTCAAACCGAACATATGTTGCAGGCACAGAGAGTCCACAGAGTCTCCGTGAAGAATTCTGACAAGACAAAGGAAAGTCACTGGTATATATTGATGCCCTTGGGAGGCACCTTTAGTTGGTTACAGATTCCTTCTAACAGACCTAGACAAAGCTCTACAGAGCTTTCCCTTCCACATGATGACCATGATGTCCATATGAATATCATAGTGTTCCCCTCAAAGCCCTGCCGCCAAATATATACATACATATGACCATACCTACTTGACTAATACATGGATTTTTCCCCCGTTTATACTTTGTGAAACAAATATCAAAAATATAGAAAAAGGTATTGTGAGGACTAAATGTGTAATTGATTAGGACATTCGTAATACAGGACAAATCAAATCAACATCAAAATCATCATAAATGAGCATGGTTATAAGAGTGGATTCAAAAGTGATTACATAGTTATCAATCAATCAATCAATCAATCAATCAATCAATCAATTTTTATTTATATAGCACCATATCACAACAAAAGTCATCTCAAGGCACTTTTCACATAGAGCAGGTCAAGACCGAACTCTTTAATTTACAGAGACCCAACAATTCCCCCATGAGCAGCAGCAGGAAAAACTCCCCTTTAACGGGTAGAAACCTCAAGCAGAACCCGGCTCTTGGTGGGCGGCCATCTGCTTTGACCGGTTGGGTTGAGAGAGAGAGAGAAAGAGGGAAAGGGGGAGGGGGGACAGAATAACAACAATCATAACAATAACAACAAGCATTAGCATCAATAGCCAGGGAAGGATGCCATCAGGACTGTGAAGGTTCCTGTGAGATGAGAAAGCACAAAAAACTCCGGGGAAGAGGCAAAGTTAGTGACATGCATTGATGTTACATGAATGCATACAGATGGAGAGGAGGAGGAGGAGAGAGGAGCTCAGTGCATCATGGGAAGTCCCCCAGCAGTCTAGGCCTATAGCAGCATAACTAAGGGCTGATCCAAGGCGAGCCTGGTCGGCCCTAACTATAAGCTTTATCAAAAAGGAAAGTTTTAAGCCTACTCTTAAACATAGAGAGGGTGTCTGCACCCCGGACTGAATCCGGTAGATGGTTCCATAGAAGAGGAGCCTGATAGCTGAAGGCTCTGCCTCCCATTCTACTTTTAAAGTAGCTGTAATTAAACCTCTTCTTAAGAAGCCTACTCTTGATTCAGGTGTTTTAGCCAATTATAGACCTATATCTAACCTTCCATTTCTCTCTAAGATCCTTGAGAAAGCAGTCTCTAATCAGTTATGTGACTTTCTACATAACAATAGTTTATTTGAGGATTTTCAGTCAGGATTTAGAGGCATCATAGCACAGAGACAGCACTGGTGAAAGTCACTAATGACCTCCTAACTGCATCAGACAAAGGATTTGTCTCTATACTTGTCCTGTTAGATCTTAGTGCTGCATTCGACACAATTGATCATCAAATCCTTTTGCAGAGACTGGAACATTTAATTGGCATTAAAGGAACTGCATTTAGCTGGTTTAAGTCCTATTTATCAGACCGATTTCAGTTTGTACATGTTAATGATGAATCCTCCGTGAAGGCCAAAGTTAGATTTTCATTGTTATGCAGATGATACCCAATTATATTTATCAATGAAGCCAGATGAAACCAATCAGTTAAACAAACTCCAAACATGCCTTAACGACATAAAGACCTGGATGACCTGCAATTTTCTACTACTAAATTCAGATAAAACTGAAGTTATTGTGCTTGGCACTAAACACCTTAGAAACACATTATCTAATGATAAAGCTGCTCTGGATGGCATTACCCTGGCCTCCAGCACCACCGTAAGGAATCTGGGAGTTATCTTTGATCAGGATATGTCCTTTAACTCCCACATAAATCAAATCTCAAGGACTGCCTTTTTTCACTTACGTAATATCACAAAAATCAGGCACATCCTGTCCCTAAAAGATGCAGAAAAACTAGTTCACGCATTTATTACTTCTAGGCTGGATTATTGCAATTCCTTATTATCAGGCTGCTCTAACAAGTCTCTAAAGACTCTCCAGCTGGTCCAGAACGCAGCTGCACGTGTTCTGACTAAAACTAGAAAAAGAGACCACATTTCTCCCATTTTAGCTTCACTACATTGGCTTCCTGTAAAATCTAGAATAGAATTTAAAATCCTTCTCCTAACTTACAAAGCCCTTAATGGTCAAACACCATCATATCTTAAAGAGCTCATAGTACCGTATTATCCCACTAGAACACTGTGCTCCCAGTATGCAGCTTACTGGTGGTTCCTACAGTCTTTAAAAGTAGAATGGGAGGCAGAGCCTTCAGCTATCAGGCTCCTCTTCTATGGAACCATCTACCGGATTCAGTCCGGGGTGCAGACACCCTCTCTATGTTTAAGAGTAGGCTTAAAACTTTCCTTTTTGATAAAGCTTATAGTTAGGGCCGACCAGGCTCGCCTTGGATCAGCCCTTAGTTATGCTGCTATAGGCCTAGACTGCTGGGGGACTTCCCATGATGCACTGAGCTCCTCTCTCTTCCTCCTCCTCTCCATCTGTATGCATTCATGTAACATCAATGCATGTCACTAACTTTGCTTCTTCCCCGGAGTTTTTTGTGCTTTCTCATCTCACAGGAACCCCTGGGTTCTGGGCCGAGCCTTCGCGGTCCTTCACAGTCCTGATGGCATCCTTCCCTGTCTATTGATGCTTATACTTATTGTTATTGTTATGATTGTTGTTCTCCTGTCCCCCCCCACCCTCTTCTCTCTCTCTCAACCCAACCGGTCAAGGCAGATGGCGCCCACCAAGAGCCGGGTTCTGCTTGAGGTTTCTACCCGTTAAAGGGGAGTTTTTCCTGCTGCTGCTCATGGGGGAATTGTTGGGTCTCTGTAAATTAAAGAGTTCGGTCTCGACCTGCTCTATGTGAAAAGTGCCCTGAGATGACTTTTGTTGTGATTTGGCGCTATATAAATAAAAATTGATTGATTGATTGATTGAACTTGCTGCTAACATGTCATTCTCCAGTGAAATATAGACACTCACAGACATTTACCAGAACAAACACACACACACACACACACACTCTGAAATGTAGACTTGTCTAAGGACAATTAATATTGTATGTTGATGTGATGTGTTGATGATGTGTGTATATCATATGTGTGTTGTTATGAGCTTTAGTTAGACTTTTATTCCACTGTCTTTAGCCAAGAAATATACAACCAACATAATTCCATCATCCTTGATAACACTATCATCATGTTTAGTACCATGCTGCTTGTTTCACTCTCAGAACACTAAAGATACTATCAAAGATGTAAAATTGGAAAATCATGCAATTGTTAAATGTTCTTTACTTTGATTAAAAGAATAACCACATTCAGGAACTGTACCTGCCTGTCCATAGACAGGAGGGGGCTGACTCTGCTCCCCCAGGATGCACCTTCTGGGCAGGCAGACCAAAACGTTAAAACAGAGTCTTCTTATCTGAGACTCTAGGCTGACTTTGTGCTGGCTGCTGGTTTCTTCTTGTTTTTATCTTTGTCCTCCTCCACTATGTGACTTCGTCTTCACTCGCTCAGTAAGTTCTATTAGATCCTCCAGAATATCCTCTATACAAGATTGGACCATTTCATCACACTGCATTTGGACAGTCAGCTTCCTCTGTGAAGCCACAACTCAGTGAACGTCCTACCTGATGATATGAAGAGCTGCAGTTCTACTGCAGAATCTAAACTCCATCTATGGTCGTCTCCTCAGTGCAGGTAGTCTTGCTTTACAGTTTACATTATTAATTATTCATTGACATTGTGGGTGTATGTGATGTGCTGTTGAGTGTAACTTTGTATTTTGTATTTTGTGTTCTGTGTGTTTTTTGCTTTGTACTGTTTGTTGTTGTGCTGTTGAATGTTTTGATTGTCGGGGGACTGCGGATGTAAATTAGCTTTGAGCTAACTCCAGTGCAGTGCATCTTTAATGTTAAAAACTGCACACTGTCCCAATAAATAAATACAATAAAATAAATAAATCTTGCTTTCTGCCATGCAGGTGGAAAGCTTGCATTTTGCTAGTCTGAAGATGTGATTCAGAACAATAGGAGTGAAACTTCAGACATGTAGAGTCATGAGTTAAGGATCAAACAAGGAAAGCCTAAACCAGCAGCTCTCTTCCAATGGGAACTTTTCAAATCTGGACCGGTCCGATTCAATCATCACTACAAGATCCAGACTCCAGTTTCTCACCCCAGCATCGGACTCCATTCTCTGAACAAGTTTTTTTTCTTCGTTTTTTTTTTTTGGCCTATTCTTTTCTATTTAATGATTAACTTTCCTGCTCCTACCATGGGGGAAACTGATCTCTTCCAGTCAGCCAATTGCAAAGCTTAAAATCCGGGATTTCAAATTCAATTCATCCCTGACTCAGCAAACATGCCCATGCAGGCCCACTGTGGGTATGTGTGGGTTTAAAGGAAAATATGTGTTGTAGTGACAGTGTGAAAGGGTCTCTAAAATTGACAATCTCAGACTCAGTTAATCTTACAATCAGAACACCATGAGAGAGACAAGAGTTCATTCCCACGCTCACTTTCAAATCTCATTTAGTTTCTCTTTCTGTTTGTCTGCAGCTGCTGAGATAAAATGTCACTCTGGTTGTGGTTAGAAAAACAGGAAGGTCAAAGACTGAGGAACAGCTTATTGAAAGTCACTGACTTCACCTTGAAGTGAGAAACTTATGACTGTCTTCAGTGTCTGCATATACAGAATACTGTCTGAGGACTTTTTATTCCTGATTCAATGAGTTTTCTTTTAGCTTTTTGGATTCACAGAAGTTCAGGATGATTCACCTGACTGATGGACAGTCTTTCGGCGCTTTGTTTTTTATCGCACCATTTTATATTAAGGCCTGAACCTGCTTTAATATAAGACAGCTGTAATTATAAGATGATCCAGTCTGCCAGTCTAATGGAGGTCTATGGAGAAAATGCTGTTTGGGCTGCTGGGAGGTTTTCACTGTAATACCACCAGCGACCACTGGGAGAAACTGGCTGCAGGGCTGAGCGGCGGAGGCGTATCCAGCTCTTATTATACATACATGAGATCAACCCCCAGATGTTCATGACTCCACCATCTTTCCTCCAGCGCCACCCTCAGGACAGACTTTATATGAGCAGCTCCACTATTGGTCAGACTCTAAGAACAGATAAATCCTCAGGATGCTGTTTTTTCTGTCCAACACATGTTGTTTGTACCATCAGCATCATGGAACCTGATAAACAGTGATGATGTTGGAGCTGCAGAGTATCTGCTGTCTGATTGGCTGAGACTGGCTAGTTAGAGAATGATGTCACCTGTCAGAGAGCTCACTGCAGTGTGATGATCACTCCAGACATCATCTAACATGAATACGCATCACCCGACTGCTGCAACGTGCTTTGATCACTAAACATTAAAAACATATTAAACAGAGCTGCAAAAAACGTCTTTATTGTGTCAGTTTGTAAAATGTTTCCAGTTTTATGTTTTCGAGTAAAATCATACAAAATGTCTTTAAATACAAAACTGTCAGAAGACAATAAATAGTAAATAAATAGTAAATAAAGTAAATAAATAAACAAATAAATAAATAAAATATCAGTGTTCTCACAGAGAAACATGATGAACATGAAACAGACAGTTAGTGTGGAGACGCTGCAGAGCGCCTCCTGCTGGTGATGATGGAGACCAGCATCTCCAACTGGTCCAGGTGCCGTTTAGTTTCCATCCTGATCAGCTCCCAGTACGTAGTACCGCCCCCCTGTATGCAGTACACAGTACTACAGTTAGTACACTCAGTACACACAATACTACAGTTAGTACACTCAGTACTACAGTCAATACACACAGTACTACAGTCAGTACACTCAGTACTACAGTCAATACACACAGTACTACATCAGGACTTGTATTTACCGTACGGTCCAGAGCGCTTTTTTCCAGTGACTTGTAGTATTCGCTCAGCGTGACGTTGACTGGTTTTTCAACCGGAAGCTGAAAACAAAAACAGTTCTGAGTTTAATTCTGCAGTAAAACCTGAAGCTGAAACTCCCAGGACGAAGTACTGCCCTCCTGTATGCAGTACACAGTACTACAGTCAGTACACTCAGTACTACAGTCAGTACACACAGTACTACAGTCAGTACACTCAGTACTACAGTCAGTACACACAGTACGACAGTCAGTACACACAGTACTACAGTCAGTACACTCAGTACTACACTCAGTACACTCAGTACTACAGTTAGTACACACAGTACCACAGTCAGTACACTCAGCACGACAGTCAGTACACACAATACTACAGTTAGTACACACAGTACTACAGTCAGTACACACAGTACTACAGTCAATACACTCAGTACTACAGTCAGTACACACAGTACTACATCAGGACTTGTACTTACCATACGGTGCAGAGCGCTTTTTTCCAGTCTCTTGTAGTATTTTCTCAGCAGGACTTTAACTGGTTTTTCAATCGAAACCTGAAAACAAAAACAGTTCCGAGTTTAATTCTGCAGTAAAACCTGAAGCTAAAACTCTGACAGTCTCACTTAAAGCTTCAGGTGAAGTCAAACTGCTGACAGGAGTTAAAGTGTTTAAAGTATTTTTGTAAGTATTTGAGTACTCACGCATTTGTTGAGCTCCTCGTTCTGTCTGTCGATGGTGATCAGGAAGTTGGTCTCCTCGTTGGTATTCCAGGCAGCGGAGGAGCGGTTGCCGTGGTGATAGAGATCAGAAATAAGCTTCAGACTGTCTCTGATGAACAACAGCTGGGACTCCAACACCTGGACAGAGACAGACAGCTGTGAATCCTGGCTCTCTGATTGGCTGACAGAGCAGAGTGTCATCAGCGTAACAGTTTGTTTGTTTACTACAAATTTCACATGAAACAATAAGGACATATTTATGAACACAAGTCCGTCTTTTTTTGAATCTTGGCTCCAAAACCACATTATTCTGGTGGATCAGGTGTTTAATAACTGTGACATCGAGGGATTATGTAAAGGTTTCTGGTATTTGTGCTATTTATGCAACAACCGGAGGTTAATCATCAAACTGTGAGATGAATATTTTCATATTTTATATATTATGTTGTGGAAGAAGAACTTGTGATTGTTTTATGTCAATGAAGAAAAAAATTGTGTTTAGATGTTTGTATGTTAATGTGTGAATAGTAACATACAGGTGAAGCAGTCAGTGTGTGTGACAGTACCTGTGTGTTCCTCATGCTTTGGTAGAGATCGTATGGAAAGGGAACTGGACTCTCCTCCTCAGTCAGCGGATCACCCTGAAACATCAGCACAGTGACTCAGCTGTGTGTTAAACACAAACACCAATAAATATACAACGATTTTATGTGTTAGTGAATCTTTGCTGATTTAATTAAAACAAAAGCTTCCTAGCACTAAAGATGAAAACACACTAACAACACAACTAACAACACAACTAACAACACACTAACAACACACTAACAACACAACTAACAACACACTAACAACACAACTAACAACACAACTAACAACACACTAACAACACAACTAACAACACACTAACAACACAACTAACAACACACTAACAACACAACTAACAACACAACTAACAACACACTAACAACACACTAACAACACAACTAACAACACAACTAACAACACAACTAACAACACACTAACAACACAACTAACAACACAACTAACAACACACTAACAACACACTAACAACACAACTAACAACACACTAACAACACAACTAACAACACAACTAACAACACACTAACAACACACTAACAACACACTAACAACACAACTAACAACACACTAACAACACACTAACAACACACTAACAACACACTAACAACACAACTAACAACACACTAACAACACACTAACAACACAACTAACAACACACTAACAACACAACTAACAACACAACTAACAACACACTAACAACACACTAACAACACAACTAACAACACACTAACAACACAACTAACAACACAACTAACAACACACTAACAACACACTAACAACACACTAACAACACACTAACAACACAACTAACAACACACTAACAACACAACTAACAACACAACTAACAACACACTAACAACACACTAACAACACAACTAACAACACACTAACAACACACTAACAACACACTAACAACACAACTAACAACACACTAACAACACACTAACAACACAACTAACAACACACTAACAACACAACTAACAACACACTAACAACACAACTAACAACACACTAACAACACACTAACAACACAACTAACAACACACTAACAACACACTAACAACACACTAACAACACAACTAACAACACACTAACAACACAACTAACTACACACTAACAACACAACTAACAACACAACTAACAACACACTAACAACACAACTAACAACACAACTAACGACACACTAACAACACAACTAACAACACACTAACAACACAACTAACAACACACTAACAACACAACTAACAACACAACTAACAACACACTAACAACACACTAACAACACAACTAACAACACACTAACAACACAACTAACAACACAACTAACAACACACTAACAACACAACTAACAACACACTAACAACACACTAACAACACACTAACAACACAACTAGCAACACACTAACAACACACTAACAACACACTAACAACACACTAACAACACAACTAACAACACACTAACAACACAACTAACAACACACTAACAACACACTAACAACGCAACTAACAACACACTAACAACACACTAACAACACAACTAACAACACAACTAACAACACAACTAACAACACAACTAACAACACACTAACTAACAACACAACTAACAACACAACTAACAACACAACTAACAACACAACTAACAACACAACTAACAACACACTAACAACACAACTAACAACACACTAACAACACACTAACAACGCAACTAACAACACACTAACAACACAACTAACAACACACTAACAACACACTAACAACACAACTAACAACACACTAACAACACACTAACAACACAACTAACAACACACTAACAACACACTAACAACACACTAACAACACAACTAACAACACACTAACAACACAACTAACTACACACTAACAACACACTAACAACACAACTAACAACACAACTAACGACACACTAACAACACACTAACAACACACTAACAACACACTAACAACACAACTAACAACACAACTAACAACACACTAACAACACACTAACAACACAACTAACAACACACTAACAACACAACTAACAACACAACTAACAACACACTAACAACACAACTAACAACACACTAACAACACACTAACAACACACTAACAACACAACTAGCAACACACTAACAACACACTAACAACACACTAACAACACACTAACAACACAACTAACAACACACTAACAACACAACTAACAACACACTAACAACACACTAACAACGCAACTAACAACACACTAACAACACACTAACAACACAACTAACAACACAACTAACAACACAACTAACAACACAACTAACAACACACTAACTAACAACACAACTAACAACACAACTAACAACACAACTAACAACACAACTAACAACACACTAACAACACAACTAACAACACACTAACAACACACTAACAACGCAACTAACAACACACTAACAACACAACTAACAACACACTAACAACACACTAACAACGCAACTAACAACACACTAACAACACACTAACAACACAACTAACAACGCAACTAACAACGCAACTAACAACACACTAACAACACACTAACAACACACTAACAACACAACTAACTACACACTAACAACACAACTAACACAACTAACAACACACTAACAACACACTAACAACACACTAACAACACACTAACAACACAACTAACAACACAACTAACAACACACTAACAACACACTAACAACACAACTAACTACACACTAACAACACAACTAACACAACTAACAACACACTAACAACACACTAGCAACACACTAGCAACACACTAACAACACACTAACAACACAACTAACAACACACTAACAACACAACTAACAACACAACTAACAACACACTAACAACACAACTAACAACACACTAACAACACAACTAACAAGACACTAACAACACAACTAACAACACAACTAACAACACACTAACAACACACTAACAACACAACTAACTACACAACTATCTACACAACTAACTACACAACTAACAACACACTAACAACACACTAACAACACACTAACAACACAACTAACAACACACTAACAACACAACTAACAACACACTAACAACACACTAACAACACACTAACAACACAACTAACTACACACTAACAACACAACTAACAACACACTAACAACACACTAACAACGCAACTAACTACACACTAACAACACAACTAACAACGCAACTAACAACGCAACTAACAACGCAACTAACAACACACTAACAACACACTAACAACACAACTAACTACACACTAACAACACAACTAACACAACTAACAACACACTAACAACACACTAACAACACAACTAACAACACAACTAACAACACAACTAACAACACAACTAACAACACACTAACAACACACTAACAACACAACTAACAAGACACTAACAACACAACTAACAACACACTAACAACACAACTAACAAGACACTAACAACACAACTAACAACACAACTAACAACACACTAACAACACACTAACAACACAACTAACTACACAACTAACTACACAACTAACAACACACTAACAACACACTAACAACACACTAACAACACAACTAACTACACAACTAACTACACAACTAACAACACACTAACAACACACTAACAACACACTAACAACACAACTAACAACACACTAACAACACAACTAACAACACACTAACAACACACTAACAACACACTAACAACACAACTAACTACACACTAACAACACAACTAACAACACACTAACAACACACTAACAACACAACTAACTACACACTAACAACACAACTAACAACACACTAACAACACACTAACAACGCAACTAACAACGCAACTAACAACACACTAACAACACAACTAACAACACACTAACAACACACTAACAACGCAACTAACAACGCAACTAACAACACACTAACAACACAACTAACAACACACTAACAACACACTAACAACACACTAACAACGCAACTAACAACACAACTAACAACACACTAACAACACACTAACAACACAACTAACAACACACTAACAACACACTAACAACACACTAACAACACAACTAACAACACACTAACAACACAACTAACAACACACTAACAACACACTAACAACACACTAACAACACAACTAACAACACACTAACAACACACTAACAACACACTAACAACACACTAACAACGCAACTAACAACACACTAACAACACACTAACAACACACTAACAACACACTAACAACGCAACTAACAACACACTAACAACACATTAACAACACACTAACAACACAACTAACAACACACTAACAACACACTAACAACACACTAACAACACAACTAACAACACAACTAACAACACACTAACAACACAACTAACAACACAACTAACAACACACTAACAACACACTAACAACACAACTAACAACACACTAACAACACACTAACAAAACAACTAACAACGCAACTAACAACGCACTAACAACGCACTAACAACACACTAACAACACACTAACAACACAACTAACACACTAACAACACACTAACAACACACTAACAACACACTAACAACACACTAACAACACAACTAACAACGCACTAACAACGCACTAACAACGCACTAACAACACACTAACAACACACTAACAACACAACTAACACACTAACAACACACTAACAACACAACTAACAACACACTAACAACACACTAACAACACACTAACAACACAACTAACAACACACTAACAACACACTAACAACACAACTAACAACACAACTAACAACACACTAACAACACACTAACAACACACTAACAACACACTAACAACACACTAACAACACACTAACAACACACTAACAACACAACTAACACACTAACAACACACTAACAACACACTAACAACACAACTAACAACACACTAACAACACAACTAACAACACACTAACAACACACTAACAACACACTAACAACACACTAACAACACAACTAACAACACACTAACAACACACTAACAACACACTAACAACACAACTAACAACACAACTAACAACACAACTAACTACACACTAACAACACACTAACAACACACTAACAACAACGCAACTAACAACACACTAACAACACACTAACAACACACTAACAACACACTAACAAGACAACTAACAACACACTAACAACACACTAACAACACACTAACAACACACTAACAAGACAACTAACAACACACTAACAACACACTAACAACACAACTAACAACACACTAACAACACACTAACAAAACAACTAACAACGCAACTAACAACGCACTAACAACGCACTAACAACGCACTAACAACGCACTAACAACACACTAACAACACACTAACAACACAACTAACACACTAACAACACACTAACAACACACTAACAACACAACTAACAACACAACTAACAACACACTAACAACACACTAACAACACACTAACAACACAACTAACAACACAACTAACAACACAACTAACTACACACTAACAACACACTAACAACACACTAACAACACACTAACAAAACAACTAACAACGCACTAACAACGCACTAACAACGCACTAACAACGCACTAACAACACACTAACAACACAACTAACAACACACTAACAACACACTAACAACACACTAACAACACAACTAACAACACACTAACAACACACTAACAACAACGCAACTAACAACACACTAACAACACACTAACAACACACTAACAACACACTAACAAGACAACTAACAACACACTAACAACACACTAACAAGACAACTAACAACACACTAACAACACACTAACAACACACTAACAAGACAACTAACAACACACTAACAACACACTAACAACACACTAACAACACACTAACAACACACTAACAAGACAACTAACAACACACTAACAACACACTAACAACACACTAACAACACAACTAACAACACACTAACAACACAACTAACAACACACTAACAACACAACTAACAACACACTAACAACACACTAACAACACAACTAACAACACACTAACAACACACTAACAACACAACTAACAACACACTAACAACACACTAACAAGACAACTAACAACACACTAACAACACACTAACAACACACTAACAACACAACTAACAACACACTAACAACACACTAACAACAACGCAACTAACAACACACTAACAACACACTAACAACACACTAACAACACACTAACAAGACAACTAACAACACACTAACAACACACTAACAACACACTAACAACACAACTAACAACACACTAACAACACACTAACAACACACTAACAACAACGCAACTAACAACACACTAACAACACAACTAACAACACACTAACAACACACTAACAAGACAACTAACAACACACTAACAACACACTAACAACACACTAACAACACAACTAACAACACACTAACAACACACTAACAACACAACTAACAAGACAACTAACAACACACTAACAACACACTAACAACACAACTAACAACACACTAACAACACAACTAACAACACACTAACAACACACTAACAACACACTAACAAGACAACTAACAACACACTAACAACACACTAACAACACACTAACAACACACTAACAACACAACTAACAACACACTAACAACACAACTAACAACACACTAACAAGACAACTAACAACACACTAACAACACACTAACAACACACTAACAACACACTAACAAGACAACTAACAACACACTAACAACACACTAACAACACACTAACAACACAACTAACAACACACTAACAACACAACTAACAACACAACTAACAACACACTAACAACACACTAACAACACAACTAACAACACAACTAACAACACACTAACAACACACTAACAACACAACTAACAACACACTAACAACACAACTAACAACACACTAACAAGACAACTAACAACACAACTAACAACACACTAACAACACACTAACAACACACTAACAACACAACTAACAACACAACTAACAACACACTAACAACACAACTAACAAAACAACTAACAACACACTAACAACACACTAACAACACACTAACAACACACTAACAAGACAACTAACAACACACTAACAACACACTAACAACACAACTAACAACACACTAACAACACACTAACAACACAACTAACAACACACTAACAAGACAACTAACAACACACTAACAACACACTAACAACACAACTAACAACACACTAACAACACACTAACAACACAACTAACAACACACTAACAACACACTAACAACACACTAACAACACAACTAACAACACACTAACAAGACAACTAACAACACACTAACAACACAACTAACAACACACTAACAACACACTAACAACACAACTAACAACACACTAACAACACACTAACAACACAACTAACAACACACTAACAACACACTAACAACACACTAACAACACAACTAACAACACACTAACAAGACAACTAACAACACACTAACAACACACTAACAACACACTAACAACACACTAACGACACACTAACAACGCAACTAACAACACACTAACAACACAACTAACAACACACTAACAACACACTAACGACACACTAACAACGCAACTAACAACACACTAACAACACAACTAACAACACACTAACAACACACTAACAACACAACTAACAACACACTAACAACACACTAACAACACACTAACAACACACTAACAACACAACTAACAACACACTAACAACACACTAACAACACAACTAACAACACACTAACAACACACTAACAACACACTAACAACACAACTAACAACACACTAACAACACACTAACAACACAACTAACAACACACTAACAACACACTAACAACACAACTAACGACACACTAACGACACACTAACGACACACTAACAACGCAACTAACAACACACTAACAACACAACTAACAACACACTAACAACACACTAACAACACACTAACAACGCAACTAACAACACACTAACAACACAACTAACAACACACTAACAACACACTAACAACACACTAACAACACACTAACAACACAACTAACAACACACTAACAACACACTAACAAGACACTAACAACACACTAACAACACACTAACAACACAACTAACAACACACTAACAACACACTAACAAGACAACTAACAACACACTAACAACACACTAACAACACAACTAACAACACACTAACAACACACTAACAACACAACTAACAACACACTAACAACACACTAACAACACACTAACAACACACTAACAAGACAACTAACAACACACTAACAACACACTAACAACACAACTAACAACACACTAACAACACAACTAACAACACAACTAACAACACACTAACAACACACTAACAACACACTAACAACACACTAACAACACACTAACAACACAACTAACAACACACTAACAACACAACTAACAACACAACTAACAACACACTAACAACACACTAACAACACAACTAACAACACAACTAACAACACACTAACAACACACTAACAACACAACTAACAACACACTAACAACACACTAACAACACACTAACAACACAACTAACAACACACTAACAACACACTAACAACACACTAACAACACAACTAACAACACACTAACAAGACAACTAACAACACACTAACAACACACTAACAACACACTAACAACACACTAACAAGACAACTAACAACACACTAACAACACAACTAACAACACAACTAACAACACACTAACAACACACTAACAACACACTAACAACACAACTAACAACACACTAACAACACACTAACAAGACAACTAACAACACAACTAACAACACACTAACAACACACTAACAACACAACTAACAACACACTAACAAGACAACTAACAACACAACTAACAACACACTAACAACACACTAACAACACACTAACAAGACAACTAACAACACAACTAACAACACACTAACAACACACTAACAACACACTAACAACACAACTAACAACACAACTAACAACACACTAACAACACACTAACAACACAACTAACAACACAACTAACAACACAACTAACAACACACTAACAACACACTAACAACACACTAACAACACACTAACAACACACTAACAACACACTAACAAGACAACTAACAACACAACTAACAACACACTAACAACACACTAACAACACACTAACAACACACTAACAACACACTAACAAGACAACTAACAACACAACTAACAACACACTAACAACACACTAACAACACACTAACAAGACAACTAACAACACAACTAACAACACACTAACAACACACTAACAACACACTAACAACACAACTAACAACACAACTAACAACACACTAACAACACACTAACAACACAACTAACAACACAACTAACAACACAACTAACAACACACTAACAACACACTAACAACACACTAACAACACACTAACAACACACTAACAACACACTAACAACACAACTAACAACACACTAACAACACACTAACAACACACTAACAACACACTAACAACACACTAACAACACAACTAACAACACAACTAACAACACACTAACAACACACTAACAACACAACTAACAACACAACTAACAACACAACTAACAACACACTAACAACACACTAACAACACACTAACAACACACTAACAACACAACTAACTAAACAGTAAGACTGACTTTAGCAAAACAGACAAAACCAATGTTAGCTCATACAACAAGACCAGGACCTCTAACCCTTCCTCCAGGACCTCTAAAACTTCCTCCAGGACCTCTAACCCTTCCTCCAGGACCTCTAAAACTTCCTCCAGGACCTCTAACTCTTTCTCCAGGACCCTTGAAACTCCTCCAGGACCTGGTGTCAGTACTCACCATGAGCTTCAGGTGAGTCAGACATTCGTTGTTCACGTTACTAAACCGTTGATCGAGCCAATCACAGCAGAGAGCCGGCGTCAGGGCGCTGCAGAGGACGAAGAACACGAACAACATGATGAAGATGATGCTGCGGAGAGCTGTATGTCTCAGTGTCTGATGAAGATGATGAAGAAGAGTAGGATGCGTCTCAGTGTGTCCGACATGCTGCAGCTCTCGACTTTTATTGCAGACAGGAAACAGAAAACAGAAAGACAGAAATTCCCGCCATGTTTCAACTCTCACTTTCCACACAGCAGAGAAAGTTCTTTCCTTCTTTCCTTCTTTCTTTATATATTTATATATTTATATGTTTATTTGTTTGTTTATGTGTCTTTAGACCTTGATCACATGTTACGCAGCACAAACAGAACCGACAGTTTAATAAAACCAAGACAACAGCAACAGCAGGATAAAATACAACAAATGTTGGTGAAACAAAGGAAGGACGTTCTTCAAGAAGCAGCTAATTGACATTTAAGCTTTGACTGATTGTAATAACAACATGAGTTTAAAGATAGAAGGCAGGTTTAAATAACACTTTCTCTATAATTCATTATGTTCACATTCTTCCATTCAAACAACAGATGAGACTCATATCTGCTCTGGTTTCTATCTGCTGTTGTTATTGATTATTTTATTCAGTATTTATTAAATATGTAAATGTTCACAGTCACAGATCTGATCACTAATCAAACTGGTGTCTAGTGTGTGTGTGTGTGTGTGTGTGTGTGTGTGTGTGTGTGTGTGTGTGTGTGTGTAAGTCCCTCCGCTTTCATTTTCCAAACACCACAGAAAGTGACGTCAAAATAAAAGCTGGCATCGTGTCGCTTTGCCAACAGAATCGTAGAGATCAATGTGTGTGTGTGTGTGTGTTTGTGTGTTTGTGTGTGTGTGTGTGTGTTGTGTGTGTGTGTGTGTGTGTGTGTGTGTGTGTGTGTGTGTGTGTGTGTGTGTGTGTGTGTGTCTAAATGTGTAAAATTGCTCATGTTACAATCATCAACTTTTATTCTGAAGGCTCAATCTGTTGACGTCAGTCTCATTTTCTGTTTCCTGTTTCACTTTCTGGAGTCCGATGCAGCTGCAGCGAGCGTGCAGTATCTGCACCACACACCCACCTGGTCACGTCTAGGCACGAGGAGGGGGGGGTTAGTGGGCAGGGGTTAGGGGTCAGGGGTCAGGGGTCAGGAGTGTGTCGTGTAGGATGAAGGTGAGTCTGCATTTCATTTCATTTTTTCACTTCATTTTATCTGAGACTTTTGGAGGCTTTTGTAAATTCTGGATTATTAAAAGAGAAGTCTGTTAAATCTGAGATTTGTTTCAGCATCTAACGGTGTAATACACAGTCATCTCAACAAAATGTTTCTTCCAAACTTTATTGAACAATTCAGGAGTAATTCTCCAACAAGGCAACAGCGCCATCAAGTGACCATGTAAAAAACAGCAACACATAGTTTGAAACTGAGACTCGAGATAAAGGAAGAATAGATAAATAACCACATGGAATAGAAACGCAAGAAGATCAACAGATACAGTCATTAATATTATAAACCAAATTTTGTATATAGTCTATGGTTTATATTATATTGGGTCTCAAAGGATGTTTGATGATTTGTTTCACCACATCACATCATCAAGATGGGACCCAAAATCTTCCCCCCAGGATGTTTTACTGTTGATAGTAGGGATGTTAACATAACATATAACTTTCTTCTTTAAATAAGAAGTTTTCAGTTGTATCTTTTCCAAATTATTCATGTTCATACCACTCATATATTGGATTGGACATAACTACTTAATTGTAAATAACAAAAAAAATTGTACTTGAGGAAGGTAGAGTTCCTTTGTTTTGCTGCAGTAATACATTAGTAGCAGCTGCAGTGATCGGGGACGTTTGTTGATTGATGAAGAGTGTTGAAACATTCTTGTCAGGAGGGAGGAGAAAATACCTTTAAAGGTTTAATAGATAGACCATCTGGTCCACAAGCCTCTCCAGATGCCGAGGTACATATCACCTCCTCAACCTCTTTACTAGTAACATCCATATCACATTTATTCCTGACTTCCTCGAAGACCTTTGGGAGTCTCATATGTTAGAAGAAATCTTTCTTTTTATCCTCACAATGATTTTGAGGAATACAAAGATGAATAAAAATCACTAAACACTTCAGCAAATGCTGAGTCGGTATGATGCGGCTGACGGTTCTCATCCTGAGTTCCAGTGATACATTTATCTGATATATATATATATATATCATATAAACGTATCAGCGTGTTCGTGTATCTTGTGTTTTTGTGTTTTTGTTTGAACATCTTTCTGCATTTTGAGAGAAGAGCGTATTGAGAGCAGATCTGGTTCTTATGAGTTTGGGTTACGCTCATGTTCAGATTCTACTTCCTGTGATCTGTCCGACCGACGTCGTCCCCTGAACCCTGAACCTGAACCCTGAACCCTAACCCTGAACCCTGACCCTGAACCCTGAACCCTGAACCCTGAACCTGAACCCTGAACCTGAACCTGAACCCTGAACCCTAACCCTGAACCCTGAACCCTGAACCTGAACCCTGAACCCTAACCCTGAACCCTGAACCCTGAACCCTGAACCCTGAACCTGAACCTGAACCCTGAATCTGAACCCTAACCCTGAACCTGAACCCTGAACCCTGAACCCTGAACCCTGAACCTGAACCCTGGACCTGAACCTGAACCCTGAACCCTGAACCTGAACCCTGAACCCTGAACCCTGAACCCTAACTATGAACCCTGAACCCTGAACCTGAACCCTGGACCTGAACCTGAACCCTGAACCCTGAACCTGAACCCTGAACCCTGAACCCTAACTCTGAACCCTGAACCCTAACCCTGAACCCTGAACCTGAACCCTGACCTGAACCCTGAACCCTGAACCCTGAACCCGAACCCTGAACCCGAACCCGAACCCTAACCCTGAACCCTGAACCCTGAACCTGAACCTGAACCCTGAACCCTGAACCCTGAACCCTAAACCCTGAACCTGAACCCTGAACCTGAACCCTGAACCCTGAACCTGAACCTGAACCCTGAACCCTGAACCCTGAACCCTAAACCTGAACCCTGAACCCTGAACTCTGAACCTGAACCTGAACCCTGAACCCTGAACCTGAACCCTGAACCCTAACCCTGAACCTTGAACCCTGAACCTGAACCCTGAACCCTGAACCCTAAACCTGAACCCTGAACCCTGAACCTGAACCCTGAACCTGAACCCTGAACCCTGAACCCTGAACCCTAACCCTGAACCCTGAACCCTACCTCTGAACCCTGAACTCTGAACCTGAACCCTGAACCCTGAACCTGAACCCTAACCCTGAACCCTGAACCCTGAACCTGAACCTGAACCTGAACCCTGAACCCTAAACCTGAACCCTAAACCTGAACCCTGAACCCTGAACCTGAACCCTGAACCTGAACCTGAACCCTGAACCCTGAACCCTAACCCTGAACCCTGAACCCTGAACCCTACCTCTGAACCCTGAACTCTGAACCTGAACCCTGAACCCTGAACCCTGAACCTGAACCTGAACCCTGAACCTGAACCCTAACCCTGAACCCTGAACCCTGAACCTGAACCTGAACCTGAACCCTGAACCCTGAACCCTGAACCCTAAACCTGAACCCTGAACCCTGAACCTGAACCCTGAACCTGAACCTGAACCCTGAACCCTGAACCCTAACCCTGAACCCTGAACCCTGAACCCTACCTCTGAACCCTGAACTCTGAACCTGAACCCTGAACCCTGAACCTTGAACCTGAAGCCTGAACCCTGAACCCTGGACCTGAACCTGAACCCTGAACCTTGAACCCTGAACCCTAACCCTGAACCCTGAACTCTGAACCCTGAACCCTAACCCTGAACCCTGAACCTGAACCCTGGACCTGAACCCTGAACCCTGAACCCTGAACCCTGAACCCTGAACCCTGAACCTGAACCCTGACCTGAACCCTGAACCCTGGACCTGAACCCTGAACCTGAACCTTGAACCCTGAACCCTGAACCAAGTAACTCTTACTCTTAACCGTTACAGCGACAGTTGAAACACTGGAAGTTCAGCAGGAATTTGTACATTTTTATTGAACATGAGGATTTGTAACATCAGAGCAGAAACCTGCAGGCACTTCTCTCTGAACAAAGGACCCAACCTGAAAGACAGACAGACTGCGTTCATACGACAGTATCATGATTCTATTGATTCTGTTTTTCGTATAAAAACTAATGAACACATTTACCTGTTGTTTCAGCCAGCCATGATGTGCTTCACAAAAGCTGGAAAACAAATGCACAGCTTCATTCAGTATTATTTTACATTCATATTATTTTATTTTGCTTTCGGTGTGTTTCAGTATGGATGTTACCTTCATAGTTTATACATCCATTAGCATCTTCCTGTCCTGCCAACAGCTGGTCCACTTCTCCCTCCGTCATCCTCTCCCCTGATAACAGAAAAACCTCTGAGCATGCTCACTGTGGATAAAACTCGTCTGAAAACATCATGTTGAACTGGTGAAACAGTATTTGGTAACTGATGGACGTAGGACCAACCTGCTTCACTTCACAGGAAAATGTCTGAACGTGTAATTTTATAAGAGCACCTGCTGTCCTTCATGTTTACACCAACATTATTTACCGACTGATTCAATCACTTTCATTTATAATCACATCTTCATAAGCATATTTTCAGCTACTTTAACTTACAAACGTGGCTGAAAATATTGGTTCCCTTCCACCTTTTTTTAAATAAACTATATTTACTCTGTATTAAGCTGAAACTGACAGAAGTATCTGGGATCCATTATTCTTTATTTGACATTCAACATAACTGAAACTTTGTTTTTGATTTACATCTTAACATATTATTTAATACAATAAAACAAATGAAAATGGCCAAAAATAACTTAACTAAACTTAACTAAATATTTATATCACTAATGTTAATTAATGTTCTGTGTTCTTCTGCACATCGCAAAGGTCAGCTGTTACACACACACACACACACACACACATACCATTTATTCCTTCCTGTGGTTGTTGTACTTCCCTGCTTTCACCAGTGGAGGGCAGCATCTATCACTAACTGAGCTACACACTCAGAGTGAGTTGTTCCTTAAAGGAGGACATGCTGCTGTTCTGTTGTACACACAGAATGAACAGCGGCTGACTGACCGTAACATCCTCACATCTATAAAAACACATTCAGACTGAATCAACATGTTCTCGTTGGTTTCTCACTGATGCCGAGAGGCCAGACGCTGCTCCACGGTTCTGTGCTCAGGACAAACAGCTCCGTGTTTTCTGCTGTTAACAGGAACCAAACTCTGTTGATCTGAGAGAAGTTCACTGGAGGTGACGGCTGAAGACCCTCAGTACGTTTACAGCTGTTCTAAGTCAGCAGTAGGCGGCGCTCAGCTGACAGTTCGGTGTGTGTTTCTACCAGATGACACACACTCACTGATCTGGTTTGTTCTCAGTGACAATAAAGTTATTGTTTTTTTGAAGGTGTGCAGACTACATTTCACTGATTTTTGAGTGTTCTGTTGAGTAATGCCTTTGTCCCAGAATGCACTGCACAAAGGAAACAGGGTAGCTCACATCTGGAAGACGTAAAAAAAAACTGACGAGAAAAATACAGTTTTAAATGTTTGATAACTTGTTCTCACGTTGGTTTAACATCCGTTTCTTCTCATGATGAAGCACATTCATTTCTTTTACACTAACAAGACTGTATTCTACAATCATTGTTATATAATGTACTTTATAAAACGGATGGTTAAAATCTTGCAATCTGATTGGTTGACAGCTGTGATATAATGAGCGTCTGCTACTGCTATGACTTTTAATGTCCTTTTACAAGTTACGGCAAACACTTTGCAGCGTGACCCCAGTGACACTGGACAGTTTCTCCATGGCTGCACGATCAATGGGAACAATTATGTGAATAAATAAGCTATATATAAAGAACCATAATTTCTATATTGTAATATTTGGTAACCGTTTTATAATAGCAGTATCTGACGACTGGCTGTGGTATATTGTGCTACCAGTATGTACTGTACTATACTGTAGTATCCAGAGCTGATGGGATATTTGATCCTCCAGTGTTCTGGGTCTGTCCTGTGGTTCTCTCCCAGTTTGTCCAGTAAATGTCCACAGGGAGGCCTCCTGGAGGACCTGGATCAGATGTTGGACCACCAACGTTAAGCAGCAGGTTCATGAAGTGAAAGTTGTTTGTCAGTTTCTTCAGAACTCCTTTTGTTGACTTCTTTCAGCCATTGAAAACTCTGGGCTGTGATTGGCTGGAAGGTGTTCATAAACATTTAGTAACTGGCCTTCACATCATGGATATTATCCCTGAAACTCTTCTGGGGCTTGTTAAGATTCATCAAACATGTAACAGGGTTACAAAACTATTCATTCATTCATTCATTCATTTATTTATTATAAACAGTATGTTGTTGATTTTCTGCTTTTATATGTTTAGATTCATTTCTGTCACTAATTTATTTAGAGAGTGTGTGTGTGTGTGTGTGTGTGTGTGTGTGTGTGTGTGTGTGTGTGTGTGTGTGTGTGTGTGTGTGTGATGACACAGTACCTGACCTCTCAGGTTTCAGTCAGGGAGGCGAAGCAAGGCGAGGCCAGAAGACACCAGACAGACAGTTAGAGTGAGAGACAGACAGTCCGAGAGGCTGACAGAGAGACAGGCTGAACGGCAGACAGACAGTCAGAGAGGCTGACAGAGAGACAGGCTGAACGGCAGACAGACAGTCCGAGAGGCTGACAGAGAGACAGGCTGAACGGCAGACAGACAGTCCGAGAGGCTGACAGAGAGACAGGCTGAACGGCAGACAGACAGGCTGAACGGCAGACAGACAGTCCGAGAGGTTGACAGACAGACAGGTTGAACGGCAGACAGACAGGCTGCTGAGACTCGGATGTTTACTGGAATTATTTTGGAATAAACAACAGAAACAGGTGAGACTGAACCATCGTTTGTTTACCAAGACTGAGAGGACAGATAGTGTGTGTGTGTGTGTGTGTGTGTGTGTGTGTGTGAGTGTGTGTGTGTGTGTGTGTGTTTGTGTGTGTGTGTGTGTGTGTGTGTGTGTGTGGACATTAACGAGTCCTGCTTCGTTCTGTTGGTGGTGTTTTATGTTGATTTATGACGCTGCATTCAAAACAACATGAAGTGTTATGTTAATCCAGATTTCTGGATAAACTACATTTTTATTCTTGAATTGAAACATTTGATCAGATAAATCTTCCTCATGAGAATCGTAAACAAATCATTCATGAGAGGCAGTTTGTATGACTGATTTTGAATGTATCATTCATGTCAGACTTCATCTGTGTGTGATTAAACTCTGCAGACAGACAGAAACCGTTCAGTTCAGAGTCACAGCAGGTAAACTGAAACCCTCACAGACGTGACAAAGACCCAACCAGCTGCTGGCTTTGACAGCGCCGACCGCCGCAAAACCATTCATTATCCATTTACTTGTATTTATTTTCACACACACACTGGTGAGGCACTGCCGTGTCCACCAGGAGGACCCGTGTCTTCCTCTCTGTTGGCTTTTGAACCAGTAATTAATGGACGACCTGTGTGGCACCAACCCACAACCCAACCCAGGTGTAGCAGGTTAGGCTTTAAGGGGTTAATGGACATCAGTCACCCTGAGACAGTCCCAGCTGATATAACTGATCACTGCTGTTTGGTGGGTCAAAGGTCAAGTCAAAGCTCATTGGAATCACACATCTGGTGACTGTTGGATTACACAAACAACGCGGATTAATATAAGATATATATAATAATGCCTGTTTTCAGTTAGAGTTACAGTTAGTATCAGAGCTCTTTAAAAACCACCAAACCAGAATCACTTTTAATACTTTAATTTACATTTACAGCATTTTTTCTTCATTTCAACATTTGTCATATTATTTGATATTTAAACACGAAGCTTTGTGTAATTTAGTGAAAAGTGGTCAGAATGAGAAACGTGTTTGTTCTTGGAAAACAGTCACAATAGTTAATAATGATGATTCGCTGTTCAGAGGTAACCATAGCAACAGCACTGATACCTGAGGCTGTCTGTTTAGGTGGTCTGGTCACAGGTGTCCATGTAGAGATGAACAGGTTCTCACCTGTACCATGGCAGACCTGAGGACCAGTATGTGGTACTGGGAGAAGTCAGGGGGCACACTGGTCCAGGTTTGATCCATCAGACTGCAGCAGTGGCAGCCATGCTGTGATTGTAGAGCTTAGTGTCTGCCATGTTATCCTGCTAAATGTGACTCTGGCAGATTTTTAATAGTTTAAAGAGCAGCTCTTCAGATCGATGACGAGGTTCATGTTGGGTTTTATAAGACAGAGCGCTGACTCGAGGTGACATGTTGGGGTTAAGGTTTGAGATAAGTCAGCACACTCAGTATTTATAGGCCAGCAGACTGTGTTGAACAAGCTGATCAGGGATAAGATATTAACAACTGCTGCCTCCAACAACTGCTGCAGTCTAAATTAGCTCAGTGTGGCTGTGGCCAGGCTAACCACTAACTGAGCAGGGTCACACAGAAAGGTTAACAGCCTGCCAGAGGAAATAGCATTTAGCTAGCTGGATTAGCACTGTTAGCTTCAGTTCAGTATGTATGCTATAAGGCGGGACGGCAGTTCCTGACAGGAAAGCTTCAAAGGATCAATGGATTATCAGACGTGTCTGGTTGCTAATGCTATCTGTGCTGCAGAAGTGACGACAGTGGCCTGATGGAGGCGCTAATAGCTAGCTAGCTTCAACACTGGTGCTACTAGCTGCTAACATCTGGCTAGGTTCTTAAGCTAATCAGCTAAGAGTCACAGAAACTAGCAAGTTCACCCTTGAACTCCGATTCATCTCTTGAGTTTCCACTTTAAAGTTAAAAAATATATTGTGTCAGTTCGTTCCAGCTCGTCTTTAACGTATATGATGTTAAACTGACAGCAGCTCATATATACATAGTTTATACACATGAAACACACTATATAATGTATGTGACATCATAAACATTGTGGTTTCACTCAGTGAAATATGATGTTTTTGTGGCTGCACTGTTTCATCAGGTGTAAATATCGGACATGTCTGCTGCAGCGTCTGTGATCTCTGCTGCAGTTTAAATAAAGCTCAGTGAGTTTGTAAAAGCAGTTTTGTCGTTCAGACAAACAAGTGAAAATCTCTTTTCAGACGGTTGTAAACAGGAAGTCAGCATTGACAACATTTCTTAACTTTTCAGATGAATAATGACAAGATGATTGTTTCTGTAAATACACCTGTACATAAGATAACACTGTCGAGGACAGTCTTGTAAAGCCAGACACTCTGATCTGTCCATCAGATGTGACAGATGTGTTAGCGGTACACCTCAAGAGTTCAGGAGCAGCTTCTGTAAATACACCTGCTTATTTCTCTCTGTTAGTGTATCAGGTCACTGTGATCAATCCCCTACTGATCAATAAGACTGTAATGGCTGCGTTGTTGTTTCATTCAGTTTCTTTGTAGGTTTGAACTATTCAAAGGAAATAAGACTGAATGACGCTGCTGCAGAGAGTCAGAGTACAAACAGAGAGACAGAGTATCACTGTACACTGATCACACACACACACACACATATTTGGAGGTTTTAGAGTTACAAGTTACTTGGCATCTGAATCGAAATGTGATCCCCACAAAACACACACTCAGCAGACATGAAACACATCCGCACACACACACACACACAAATGTTTACTTAGCTCACTTTAGGGGACATTATATATACGGACTTACATTAATTTCCTGGAGACTTACCCTAACCCTAACCATCACCCTAACCATCACCCTAATGATCACCCTAACCTTAACCACTGACCCATAAACCATCTTTTTCCAAACTGGGGACACGGCTTTTGTCTTCAGTTAACTGGTCTTTAGTCTGAAATTTGTCCCTAAAAGTAGCCTATGACAGACACACGGAAACACACAAACAGTGTGTAGATGTGTCTCATGTCTGGTAGCAGCTCTGTAGCTGGTTTGTGTCTACAATAATTTCACAGACAAACTGGAGAAACATCTTAGCTGAGCTGTCAGTGTGTTCTTGTCTCTGTACAGCTCAATCAGAGAACTTCACACAGCCGTTTAACACCAACCACCCACCTGGTGAGCTCAATTTATCATTCATCACCTCAGTTCAGTCAGCTGAGGAGTTAAAACTGATCCAACTGTGGCCGTCAACTACAGCACAAGTGAGCACTTTGCTGTGGCTATACCATTAGTGGGACTATACTGTTAGCTGTCTTTATACCATTAGCTATACTTATACCATTATCTGTATCTATACCATTAGCTGTGACTGTAGTGTTAGCTGTGGCTATACCATTAGCTGTGGCTATATCGTTAGCTATACTCTGCTCCTCGGGGCTCCATGTGTGCGTAGAGCGGCAGCTTCACCCGCAGTGACACAGAGCAGAGGAGAAAGACTCAGTGCAACCGTAACTGACAGCAAAACACATTAGAGAGCCTCACACTGCTGAAATGAAACAAGTTCACAAAAATTAGGTAAAATAATATGAATGAACATAGACTCTACTACGTTTTGCTGTCATTTATGTTCATATCTATACATATGTTCATATCTATACACATATTCACATTCATACACATGGTCAAATCTATTCTGTACACATGTTCATACTTATATATCATACACATGTCCACATCTATACACATGTTCATATCTATACACATGTTCACATCTATACACATGTCCACATCTATACACATGTTCATATCTATACACATGTTCATATCTATACACATGTCCACATCTATACACATGTTCATACTTATATATCATACACATGTCCATATCTATACACATGTTCATATCTATACACATGTCCACATCTATACACATGTTCATATCTATACACATGTCCACATCTATACACATGTCCACATCTATACACATGTTCACATCTATACACATGTTCATATTTATACACATGTCCACATCTATACACATGTCCACATCTATACACATGTTCACATCTATACACATGTCCACATCTATACACATGTTCATATTTATACACATGTTCACATCTATACACATGTTCATATTTATACACATGTTCACATCTATACACATGTTCATATTTATACACATGTTCACATCTATACACATGTTCATATTTATACACATGTTCACATCTATACACATGTCCACATCTATACACATGTTCACATCTATACACATGTCCACATCTATACACATGTTCACATCTATACACATGTCCACATCTATACACATGTTCACATCTATACACATGTCCACATCTACACACATGTTCATATTTATACACATGTTCACATCTATACACATGTCCACATCTATACACATGTTCATATCTATACACATGTTTATATCTATACACATGTTCACATCTATACACATGTTCATATCTATACACATGTTTATATCTATACACATGTTCACATCTATACACATGTTCATATCTATACACATGTTTATATCTATACACATGTTCACATCTATACACATGTCCACATCTATACACATGTCCACATCTATACACATGTTCATACTTATATATCATACACATGTCCACATCTATACACATGTCCACATCTATACACATGTTCATATCTATACACATGTTTATATCTATACACATGTCCACATCTATACACATGTTCATATCTATACACATGTTCACATCTATACACATGTCCACATCTATACACATGGTCAAATCTATTCTGTACACATGTTCATACTTATATATCATACACATGTCCACATCTATACACATGTTCATATCTATACACATGTTCACATCTATACACATGTCCACATCTATACACATGTCCACATCTATGCACATGTTCATATCTATACACATGTTCATATCTATACACATGTCCACATCTATACACATGTTCATACTTATATATCATACACATGTCCACATCTATACACATGTTCATATCTATACACATGTTCACATCTATACACATGTCCACATCTATACACATGTCCACATCTATGCACATGTCCATATTTATACACATGTTCACATCTATACACATGTCCACATCTATACACATGTTCATATTTATACACATGTTCACATCTATACACATGTCCACATCTATACACATGTTCATATCTATACACATGTTTATATCTATACACATGTCCACATCTATACACATGTTCATATCTATACACATGTTCACATCTATACACATGTCCACATCTATACACATGTTCATATTTATACACATGTCCACATCTATACACATGTTCATATTTATACACATGTTCATATCTATACACATGTCCAGAAGGAGTGTGCCCGAATACAAATACGTTATTCGGCAAAGCACAAATAGTGGGCTTTTTACGATATTTTTGTTCCATAGAAATAATTTAAAAATTATTTGTTTTCAAGAAGAAAAAAAAACATGTCAAATACCAGCGTGCAGGTCCATTACATCACTATCTCAGTGTCTCTCCTCTGCTCCACTGTTACGTCTATCAGCAGGTCTCAACGAGGGGAGTCACATCCATCGCATAATTCCTAATGTGGACATCACTCCCGGAGTTAGGGGATCACCTTTGAAGTTCTTCCCTACATGTTACACGCTGTGCTGTCTCTGTGTTATGGGTGTATAAATAGGTAGAGGTCTGTCTGCAATGAGGTGATAAGTAAAGTTTTAGCTCAGTAGTCAGCGCAGTCGTCTCTGATCTGGGAGACACCAGTTAGAGACCTGGTGTGGGGACCTCCTTCATAGGATAGTTTATTCATGAACATTTAACCACCAGACACCAGTTAACATCAACAGTCACCAGTTAACATCCACCAGTCACCAGTTACATTCACCAGATACCAGTTAACATCCAGCAGACACCAGTTAACATCCACCAGTCACCAGTTACATTCACCAGATACCAGTTAACATCCAGCAGACACCAGTTAACATCCAGCAGACACCAGTTAACATCCACCAGTCACCAGTTAACATCCACCAGTCACCAGTTAACATCCACCAGACACCAGTTAACATCAACACTCACCAGTTAACATCCACCAGTCACCAGTTACATTCACCAGATACCAGTTAACATCCAGCAGACACCAGTTAACATCCACCAGTCACCAGTTAACATCAACACTCACCAGTTAACATCCACCAGACACCAGTTAACATCAACACTCACCAGTTAACATCCACCAGTCACCAGTTAACATCCAGCAGACACCAGTTAACATCCAGCAGACACCAGTTAACATCCACCAGTCACCAGTTAACATCCACCAGACACCAGTTAACATCCACCAGTCACCAGTTAACATCCACCAGTCACCAGTTAACATCCACCAGACACCAGTTAACATCAACACTCACCAGTTAACATCCACCAGTCACCAGTTACATTCACCAGATACCAGTTAACATCCAGCAGACACCAGTTAACATCCACCAGACACCAGTTAACATCCACCAGACACCAGTTAACATCAACACTCACCAGTTAACATCCACCAGACACCAGTTAACATCAACACTCACCAGTTAACATCCACCAGACACCAGTTAACATCCAACAGACACCAGTTAACATCCAGCAGACACCAGTTAACATCCACCAGACACCAGTTAACATCAACACTCACCAGTTAACATCCACCAGACACCAGTTAACATCCACCAGACACCAGTTAACATCAACAGTCACCAGTTAAAATCCACCAGACACCAGTTAACATCCACCAGTCACCAGTTAACATCCACCAGACACCAGTTAACATCCACCAGTCACCAGTTAACATCCAGCAGACACCAGTTAACATCCACCAGTCACCAGTTAACATCCACCAGACACCAGTTAACATCCACCAGACACCAGTTAACATTCACCAGACACCAGTTAACATCCAGCAGACACCAGTTAACATCCACCAGACACCAGTTAACATCCACCAGTCACCAGTTAACATCCACCAGTCACCAGTTAACATCCACCAGTCACCAGTTAACATCCAGCAGACACCAGTTAACATCCACCAGTCACCAGTTAACATCCACCAGACACCAGTTAACATCCAGCAGACACCAGTTAACATCCACCAGTCACCAGTTAACATCCACCAGACACCACTTAACATTCACCAGACACCAGTTAACATCCACCAGTCACCAGTTAACATCCACCAGTCACCAGTTAACATCCACCAGTCACCAGTTAACATCCACCAGACACCAGTTAACATCCACCAGTCACCAGTTAACATCCACCAGACACCAGTTAACATCCACCAGACACCAGTTAACATCCACCAGTCACCAGTTAACATCCACCAGACACCAGTTAACATCCACCAGTCACCAGTTAACATCCAGCAGACACCAGTTAACATCCACCAGACACCAGTTAACATCCAGCAGACACCAGTTAACATCCACCAGTCACCAGTTAACATCCACCAGACACCACTTAACATTCACCAGACACCAGTTAACATCCACCAGTCACCAGTTAACATCCACCAGTCACCAGTTAACATCCACCAGTCACCAGTTAACATCCACCAGACACCAGTTAACATCCACCAGTCACCAGTTAACATCCAGCAGACACCAGTTAACATCCACCAGTCACCAGTTAACATCCACCAGTCACCAGTTAACATCCACCAGACACCAGTTAACATCCACCAGACACCAGTTAACATCCATCAGTCACCAGTTAACATCCACCAGACACCAGTTAACATCCATCAGTCACCAGTTAACATCCACCAGACACCAGTTAACATCCACCAGTCACCAGTTAACATCCACCAGACAATCAATCAATCAATCTCAATCAATCAATCAATCAATCAATCTTTATTTATATAGCGCCATATCACAACAGAAGTCATCTCAAGGCACTTTTCACATAGAGCAGGTCAAGACCGTACTCTTTAATTTACAGAGACCCAACAATTCCCCCATGAGCAGCACTTGGCGACAGCGGTAAGGAAAAACTCCCCTTTAACGGGTAGAAACCTCAAGCAGACCCCGGCTCTTGGTCGGCGGCCATCTGCTTTGACCGGTTGGTTTGAGAGAGAGAAAGAGAGAGGGAAAGGGGGAGGGGGGACAGAAGAAAAACAACGACAACAACAAACAACAACAAGCACAAGCAGCAACAGCCAGGGAAGGATGCCATCAGGACTGTGAAGGACCGTGAAGGTTCGGCCCGGGAGTCAGGTTTTTCTGTGAGATGAGAAAGCACAAAAAACTCCGGGGAAGAAGCAAAGTTAGTGACATGCATTGATGTTACATGAATGCATACAGATGGAGAGGAGGAGGAGGAGAGAGGAGCTCAGTGCATCATGGGAAGTCCCCCAGCAGTCTAGGCCTATAGCAGCATAACTAAGGGCTGATCCAAGGCGAGCCTGGTCGGCCCTAACTATAAGCTTTATCAAAAAGGAAAGTTTTAAGCCTACTCTTAAACATAGAGAGGGTGTCTGCACCCCGGACTGAATCTGGAAGATGGTTCCATAGAAGAGGAGCCTGATAGCTGAAGGCTCTGCCTCCCATTCTACTTTTAAAGACTGTAGGGACCACCAGTAAGCCTGCATACTGGGAGCGCAGTGTTCTAGTGGGATAATACGGTATTATGAGCTCTTCAAGATATGATGGTGCCTGACCATTAAGGGCTTTGTAAGTTAGGAGAAGGATTTTAAATTCTATTCTAGATTTTACAGGAAGCCAATGTAATGAAGCTAAAATGGGAGAAATGTGGTCTCTTTTTCTAGTTTTAGTCAATACACGTGCAGCTGCATTCTGGACCAGCTGGAGAGTCTTTAGAGACTTGTTAGGGCAGCCTGATAATAAGGAATTGCAATAATCCAGCCTAACAAAAGCGTGAACTAGTTTTTCTGCATCTTTTAGGGACAGGATGTGCCTGATTTTTGTGATATTACGTAAGTGAAAAAAGGCAGTCCTTGAGATTTGATTTATGTGGGAGTTAAAGGACATATCCTGATCAAAGATAACTCCCAGATTCCTTACGGTGGTGCTGGAGGCCAGGGTAATGCCATCCAGAGCAGCTTTATCATTAGATAATGTGTTTCTAAGGTGTTTAGGGCCAAACACAATAACTTCAGTTTTATCCGAATTTAGTAGTAGAAAATTGCAGGTCATCCAGGTCTTTATGTCGTTAAGGCATGTTTGGAGTTTGTTTAACTGATTGGGTTCATCTGGCTTCATTGATAAATATAATTGGGTATCGTCTGCGTAACAATGAAAATTTATGGAGTGTTTCCTAATATTATTACCTAAAGGAAGCATATATAAGGTGAACAGAATTGGTCCAAGTACAGAACCTTGTGGAACTCCGTGTCTAACTTTTGCCTTCACGGAGGATTCATCATTAACATGTACAAACTGAAATCGGTCTGATAAATAGGACTTAAACCAGGTTAATGCAGTTCCTTTAATGCCAATTAAATGTTCCAGTCTCTGCAAAAGGATTTGATGGTCAATTGTGTCAAATGCAGCACTAAGATCTAACAGGACAAGTATAGAGACAAATCCTTTGTCCGATGCAGTTAGGAGGTCATTAGTGACTTTCACCAGTGCTGTCTCTGTGCTATGATGCCTCTAAATCCTGACTGAAAATCCTCAAATAAACTATTGTTATGTAGAAAGTCACATAACTGATTAGAGACTGCTTTCTCAAGGATCTTAGAGAGAAATGGAAGGTTAGATATAGGTCTATAATTGGCTAAAACACCTGAATCAAGAGTAGGCTTCTTAAGAAGAGGTTTAATTACAGCTACTTTAAAGGACTGTGGTACATACCCTGTTACTAAAGACAGATTGATCATATCTAGTAAAGAAGTGCTCACTAAGGGTAAGGCTTCCTTAAGCAGCCTAGTTGGGATGGGGTCTAAGAGACAGGTTGATGGTTTAGCTGAACAAATCATTGAAGTTAGTTCAGACAAGTCTACTGGAGAAAAACAGTCCAAATATATGTCAGGATTTACTGCCGTTACCAAGGTTCCTGTGTTTGGGGAGAGAACGGTGCCTGTTGAGGGCAGGAGGTGGTTAATTTTGTCTCTAATAGTTAGAATTTTATCATTAAAGAAGCTCATAAAGTCGTTACTACTGAGAGCTATAGGAATACATGGATCAGTAGAGTTATGACTCTTTGTCAGCCAAAGTGCTGAAAAGGAACCTAGGGCAGTTTTTATTCTCTTCTATTAATGCTGAGTAATAGGCAGTTCTGGCATTACAGATGGCCTTCCTATATGTTTTAACACTATCTTGCCAGACTAAGCGAGAATCTTCTACTTTGGTGGAACGCCAAATCCTTTCCAATTTTCGCGATGTTTGCTTTAATTTGCGGGTTTGGGAGTTATACCATGGAGCTAACCTCTTACGTTTTATTATCTTCTTTTTTAAGGGGGCGATGGAGTCGAGTGTTTGTCTTAGTGAGCCTGCAGCACTATCAATAAGATTATCAATTTGGGAGGGACTAAAGTTAACATAAGAGTCCTCTGTAGTATTGAGACATGGCAGTGAATTCAGTATTGACGGAATTGCTTCCTTAAATTTATCTACAACACTATCAGAGAGACATCTAGTGAGGACATTTTTATCTAATGGTGTGTAATCCAGTAATAGGAATTCAAAAGTTATTAAGTAATGATCTGATAAAATAGGATTTTGTGGAAAAATTATTAAATGTTCAATTTCAATCCCATAAGTTAGAACAAGGTCTAGAGTGTGGTTAAGATGGTGAGTGGGATTATTTACACACTGAGAGAAGCCAATTGAGTCTAATAATGAGATAAATGCAGTGCTGAGACTGTCACTATCAACGTCCACATGAATATTAAAATCACCTACTATAATTACTTTATCTGTACTAAGGACTAAATACGACAAAAACTCTGAGAATTCAGATAGGAATTCAGAGTACGGGCCAGGAGGACGGTACACTATAACAAATAGAACTGGCTGTAAAGTTTTCCAGGTTGGCTGAGAGACTAAGAACAAGGCTTTCGAATGAGTTATAATTAAATTTAGGTCTAGGGTTGATGATTAGGCTTGAGTTGAAAATGGCTGCAACTCCTCCTCCTCGGCCAGTGTCTCGAGGTATATGAGTATTAATATGACTGGCGGGAGTGGATTCATTAAGGCTGACATATTCTTCATGACACAGCCAGGTTTCAGTGAGACAAAATAAATCAATACGATGATCTGAAATTAAATCGTTTACTAAAACTGCTTTAGATGAAAGAGATCTAATGTTCAAAAGTCACATTTAATTATCTTATTTTGTTGTACTATTGCAGCAGTGGTTTTAATTTTTACTAGATTTTCATGAATGACTCTTCTTTTATATACTTTGGATTTAATTGATTTATGTGGTCGGGGGACAGACACAGTCTCTATGTGGTTTTGGGGGACAGATGCAGTCTCTATGTGGTTTTGGGGGACAGATGCAGTCTCTATGTGGTTTTGGGGACAGACACAGTCTCTATGTGGTTTTGGGGGACAGATGCAGTCTCTATGTGGTTTTGGGTGGGTAACTGCTCTAATGGAAGCGCAGAGAAGCGTGTAGGACTGCAGCTCCGCCTCCTGGTCTCAACTCTGGGTTGTCATAGTATTGGTTTACTAATAAACTCAGCCATATTTCTAGATATGAGAGCAGCTCCATCCAGAGTGGGATGTATGCCGTGTCTCCTAATCAGACCAGGTCTTCCCCAGAAAGTCTGCCAATTATCTATGAAGCCCACATCGTTTGCTGGACACCACCTCGACAACCAGCGGTTGAATTGTGACATGCGGCTATACATGTCATCACTGGTCAGATTAGGCAGCGGTCCAGAGAAAATTACGGAGTCCGACATTGTTTTAGCAAATGTACACACCGACTCAACATTAATTTTGGTGACTTCTGATTGGCGTAATCGGGAGTCGTTGCCGCCGACATGGATGACGATCGTACCATATTTACACTTATTCTTAGCCAGCAGTTTTAAATTTGACTCAATGTCGCCCGCTCTGGCCCCAGGAATACATTTAACTATGGCTGCTGGTGTCGCTAACTTCACGTTTCTGACTATGGAGCTGCCAATAATCAGAGTTTGTTTCTCAGCGGGTGTGTCGCTGAGTGGGGAGAACCAGTTAGAAACATGAACTGGTTGGTGGTGAACCGTGGGCTTCTGCTTAGGGCTATGCTTCCTTCGGACAGTCACCCAGCCACCCTGGCTTCCCGGCTGCTCCGGAGCTACCGGGGGAGTGGGAGCTACGCTAGGTCGGCCCGCACCGGATACTAGGGGCTGGCTAACTATATTAGCAGCTGATTGTTTTTCCATGGTGCGGAGCCGCGCTTCCAATTCACTAAGCCTTGCCTCCAGTGGTGCAAATAGACTACACTTATTACACTTATCACTATCACTAAAGGAGGCAGAGGAGTAACTGAACATTTGGCACACCGAGCAAGAGAGAGCAGGAGAACGAGAGGGAGAGAGAGAAGCCATCGCTAACTGCTTAGTTTGAGTTAGCTGCTAGTGCTAGCTGCAGAGCTAAAGTGACTAACAACTTGTGCGATTAGCGAGAAAAGTCGTTAAGAGAAAAGCGCTGAGAGTGCTTGTGTAAAACTAGCGAAAGTTTAAATATACAGCAGATATTAATCAACAGTAATGTGATATATATAGGAAAATCAACTGAGATGAGAGCAGCAACAACGCTATCAGTAGACACAGTCGGCAACCGGAAATGATACAATACGCTTACCGTAGCACGTCAGCACGTCCGTCAGCACGTACGTAGACACCAGTTAACATCCAGCAGACACCAGTTAACATTCACCAGACACCAGTTAACATCCACCAGTCACCAGTTAACATCAACAGTCACCAGTTAACATCCACCAGACACCAGTTAACATCCACCAGTCACCAGTTAACATCCACCAGTCACCAGTTAACATCAACAGTCACCAGTTAACATCAACAGTCACCAGTTAACATCCACCAGACACCAGTTAACATCCACCAGTCACCAGTTAACATCCAACAGTCACCAGTTAACATCCACCAGTCACCAGTTAACATCCAACAGTCACCAGTTAACATCCACCAGACACCAGTTAACATCCACCAGTCACCAGTTAACATCCACCAGTCACCAGTTAACATCAACAGTCACCAGTTAACATCCACCAGACACCAGTTAACATCCACCAGTCACCAGTTAACATCCACCAGTCACCAGTTAACATCAACAGTCACCAGTTAACATCAACAGTCACCAGTTAACATCCACCAGTCACCAGTTAACATCCAACAGTCACCAGTTAACATCCACCAGACACCAGTTAACATCCACCAGACACCAGTTAACATCCACCAGTCACCAGTTAACATCCACCAGACACCAGTTAACATCTACCAGTCACCAGTTAACATCCACCAGTCACCAGTTAACATCCAACAGTCACCAGTTAACATCCACCAGACACCAGTTAACATCCACCAGTCACCAGTTAACATCCACCAGTCACCAGTTAACATCCACCAGTCACCAGTTAACATCCACCAGTCACCAGTTAACATCCAACAGTCACCAGTTAACATCCACCAGACACCAGTTAACATCCACCAGACACCAGGTAACATCCACCAGACACCAGTTAACATCTACCAGTCACCAGTTAACATCCAACAGTCACCAGTTAACATCCACCAGACACCAGTTAACATCCACCAGACACCAGGTAACATCCACCAGACACCAGTTAACATCCAGCAGACACCAGTTAACATCCACCAGACACCAGTTAACATCCAGCAGACACCAGTTAACATCCAGCAGACACCAGTTAACATCCAGCAGACACCAGTTAACATCCAGCAGACACCAGTTAAACCAGTTAAGGGTTGGGGACCAGTAACTGAACTCTGCTCTGTATTAGGTCATGTTGCCTCCAGCATGAAGGACAAACTGCTTCCTGCTGAACGTAAATCATCAGCTGCACAATAAGTTGATTCCTGCGTCAGCGCCCCCTGCAGGAGACGTCTCACACGGAGAATCTGTCAGCTGTAGTCTGTCACTTATTTCCTGCAGGATGCCCCAACACACACATACACACACACACACACACACACACTCACACTCACACACACACACACACACACACACACACTCACACTCACACTCACACACACACACTTCATTTAATTTAGTGTGTAGAGCTGACAGAGAGAGAGAGGAAATGCCTGGCGTCTCTGACTGCGTCCAACAACATTCTGTGGTCTACAGTTCCCTCTGACTGCATCAGTGTCATAACACACACACACACACACACACACACACACACACAGACACACACACACACACACACACACACACACACACACACACACAATGCGAGTTGCTGCATTAAAAGCAGGAGGACTTTTCTCTATCAGTGTGACACACTATCACACTCTTCTGGAGCAACAACACCGATAACAGCTGTTTGTGTGTGTGTGTGTGTGTGAGTGTGTGTGTGTGTGTGAGTGTGTGTGTGTGTGTGTGTGAAGTGCGACAGGACAGACAGACAGCTTCATGACTCACCTGTTTGTCTCTCTGAGAGAAAGACACCACTGGAGTTTTATTAAAGGAGCAGTGCCATGTGTAATAAGTAGTAAAGTTTTACAAATATAAAACCTTCAAGGATGGAAACCTTGTAACAGAAAGAGTCGTAATTGACCTTGTTAGCAGTCGGAGGCGTCCTGTCAGCGGTTTTATAATGGAGGTCTATGGAGAAAATGCTGTTTGTTGACCGTAACACCACCAGTGACCACTTGGAGCGGCGCCGTATTCAGCTCTTATTATACATCCATGGGACGTTCAGACCGACGTCACATGACTCAGGAGAGGGGGGTGGGGCTCAATCCGGCTGGTCACCTGACCAACATTTTAGTATCATTACATGTTGAGTTAGCATGATAAAACAGAGGTGTCCTTTTTAAACACGTCAATCATTAAACCTTCCAGGTGATAAAATCATTGATGGTTGCTGTTAGAAGCTGTTATTGTCTGATATCAAAGACCTATTGATCAAATAGTACGAAGAATATTGATCAGTAAATCTGTGCGTTATCACTGTAAAATGAAAACATGCAGTGCTTAAAAATATTAGTTGGCAACAGTAACTAAGGTACACTTTGTGTTTGTGGTAATGTGTGTTTTTAATATGTAATCTCTAATGTATTTTTTTTTATTTGTTATTTTGTGGGATTTGAATCTTCTGATGACATCTTGTGGTGAAAAAAGACACTGTGATGTCTGTTGGTGCAGTTTGTCTCTGACTTTCCGTGTGGCGCCTCTTATCGCAAAGACAAGAGGCTGAACGACATGTTCCTGATGGACACACACACACACACACACACACACACACACACACACACACACACACACACACACACACACACACACACACTTTCACTTTAGAGGACGCAACGAACCAGCAGCAGCTGAACACAGTAAGACTCATGTTTTCTAACATTACATCTAATATTAACATCAATGAGTTTCTGTAGTCACATGTTTGATCAATTGTTCGATCACGTGTTTTACACGTGTTCATACATGTTTCATATATGTGTGTTTTACCGGTTAATGAGTGTTTATGTTTCCTCACAGTCTGTCAGGACATTTCAGTTCAGTTGAATATTTGAATTATAATTATAATTATAAACATGTTGCTGTTTGTTTGAGGAAGATGTTTTCAGATGTTTGAAATAACTTTAGAAACTGAAACTCTGAGAGAGATTTGACCTCCTGACACTGAGCTCTGACACGTTGTGTTTGTTGAAGCAGAACAAATCTAACTGGGGGCATCAAGGTAACCGCAGGGGCACAAACTGCCGTTTGAGGCTCAATCTATGATGGAAATGCTTGATAATATGAATTTGCTGTCAACAACCAACACACCAACCCAGCTCCAATTTGAAAACATGCTGCAAAGTCGCTCTCTTTCACACACACACACACACACACACACACACACACACACACACACACACACACAAACGCACGCGCACACACACACACACACTGCATTGTGCGCGTCATGGGAACATCATTTGAAATAGACTTCATAGTCCACTCTTACCGAATATGTTCAGACAGACCCAAAAATCATTTAACATGTTGTGGATAATTGTGAAACGACGGCTGGCGTCATGAAGTGAACAAACCACATGGTTTATCTCTAGAAGACTTGCAGGGAGCGAGTGTTGGTGCTGAACCTTCTAAGAATGGTGTCCTTCCACTCAGTTGTGCATTTTGGGGTTAAATCCCTCTCAAATGATGGCTGAACCATCCAGGCCTTTCTTTGTGGAGCACTGCGTGTCCGTGGTCTGAAAATATGTTTCTCACAGTGGAGAATGAATTCTCGCATATTGCTGTGGAGGCTTGTTGGTGCTGGTCAGTCCCAAGGTCATCTATGGGTTGTCTTCCACAGCTAGCACTTACGCTAGCAGGTGCATCATGGCTGCTCACAGAAGGAGGCTCTTGCTCTTCAGAGGTGGTGGCACATTTGCACCCTCTACTGTCAATTGAGCTGTTGGAGGCCTTGAAGAAGCAGCAGCATCAAGCCATTAGCTTACAGCTAACTCTGCTAACACCGATGCTTTATTGGCACTTAGCTTACAGCTAACTCTGCTAACACTGATGCTTTATTGGCACTTAGCCTACAGCTAACTCTGCTAACGCTGATGCTTTATTGGCACTTAGCTTACAGCCAACTCTGCTAATACGGATGCTATATTGGCACTTAGCTTACAGCTAACTCTGCTAACGCTGATGCTTTATTGGTACTTAGCTTACAGCCAACTCTGCTAATACGGATGCTATATTGGCACTTAGCTTACAGCTATCTCTGCTAACGCTGATGCTTTATTGGTACTTAGCTTACAGCCAACTCTGCTAACATTGATGTAGTACAGTATCTAACTTTAACGTTTCAACACATTAACACTTTATTTCACATCATTATTATTATTACTGCTTCTTAAATACAACTGGCACCACAGCAAATGTGTGTGTGTGCACTTGTGTGTGTGTCTGTGTGTGTGTGTGTATGTGTATGTGTATGTGTGTATGGGTGTGTGCTTGTTACTGTATTTAGCAGCGTGTAGCCTAATATTTGTGGGAACCAGCAGTCACAGAGCTGATAGATGATCTGTGAGAGACAGACAGACAGACAGGTGAACTTGGTAAGAAACTATATTTTCTGTATTTAGTCAAAGTGACAAAGTGATATCAGTGAAAATAAAGTTCACTGTAAAATCACTTAAACCAATATTTCTTTGATTAGTAATTGATTGTAATCAGATCAATCTGACAGTGATAAGTTCATTAAAGTCTGTGTAAAACAATTAATATGTGTTCTGAGTTTGTCACACCACAGAAAAATGTGTAATTAACCACCCAGCTAAATTTGAATGATTAAAAAAAATACAAAATTTGTCTTCAAAGTGGTGTAAAAATGAGGAATATTTTCTGCTCTGAAACGCTGGGGGTGTCCACTGAAGGTGCTGAGAACGCAGCCCAACTGAACAGCCTCTGAGTTAACAATGCTCATACCAAACTCCTGTATAAAAATACACAATTGTCACACAAAATACACAAAAACATCTTGTCTGTAGTTGTAAGGCTGCAACATGGTCGACAATTTAAAAATAAAGTAACATTAGGAGCCACTGTTTAATTCAGCACATATTTTGTAGGTAAATGTGGACTTGTTTCTTTAAAAATGTAACTTAAATGACTAGTAAACAATCGATCCATCACCAATCATCATTATATCAAATTGTTTTTTTTTTTAATGGAGTTTGGTGCACTCAGCGTTACTCACTCCTCTGCTGAAAAAACGGCTTCATTGTGGCCGTCGCCCTTGGAGCAAAAGCCTCTCATGCTGCTTTTTGGTGAATTGCTGCCCGGCAAACGCTTTCCCTCTGGCCGGGGACGTCCCAGCCGCACAGCTGGTGTTTAAGCTGAAGCTGCTGGCGGCTCCACTCGTCAACGGACGCTTCAGCTGGGTTTAAAATAACTCATTGAGCGCTAACGTTGACAGAAAATCGCCTCATTCACCAGTAACAGCTGATTATTTGAAGTGAATCCCAGTTGTCTCTGATGAAAGTTTGTAAAACTACCCAGTGTAAAAATAGTAACTATGAGTACATGTGCACTAGTGTTTTGACAGTGGGGGAGGGGTCATACTAGTAACCTCTCTACATCATGGAGGCACCATTTCAGGCCTGCCCAAAAAGTCCTGAGCACAGAAATGGTGAAAAACAGTTTTAACACTCTAACTCCTCAATTCAGTACTACATAGTTCACATAGCTCATTACATGAACAATGTGCTATTTGCGCTCGTATTCTGCACTTGTTCTCACTTTCTGTGCATGCAGCCTCAGTCTAGCTTCTCACAGTCATTCCAGCAACAAGCTCAAGCTACCACCAGATATTAGCTGTTTGTCTGATTTCTCGCCAGACAGATCATGACGTCATACCTAATTGGAAGATTGCGTCATCTAAAACTTGGGCAAACATCATCATTTGGATTCCAAACAGACAAAAAGATTCAACTCATCATGGATCACGAACTGCAGATCAACCTGTCCAATTTAGATGATTTGATGAAACCAGTTCTCCTCCAGCCATGACACAGCAGTCAGACCAAAGCCAAGCGTCACAGTGGAGCCACTGCGCTCAGCGGTGCACACACCATGGCCTCATGGGCACCTCCAATCAAGCTCCCCTAACGACATCTTTCTGACTCCCGATAAATATCAGGTCTCCTCTTCTCTGTCAGTGAGGGCGGCCTCAACTCTCTATGGTACCTCTCTACAGTGCACCCTCCTCTTTGATCCAGCTGTCTTCAGATCCACAATGGAGCCCAACATCACAGACTGAACCGTCGCCGGACTCCAACTATTCCTGGAAAGGAAGGCATTCCCTTCAACCACAGCGAAAATAAAGCCAGACTTTTCTATAGTTACTGGCAGTTACTAATACCACTAATTTAATGTCACTTTAGTAATGTCTGCTGTCATGTGCACCAGGTTGCCAGTTTCTAATACAACTAATATAACATCACGTCAGCAACGTCTGTCATTATGTGCATCAGGTTGCAAGTTACTAATACAAGTAATCTAACATCACTTCATTAATAAAGTGGAAACCGCTTATATGGATCAAAAAGCTTGGGACAGAATCATTCCTATACAAATGCTGTTTAAATAATTTACTTATAATAATGAAGTAGTCCGCTTATAGTGTTCATTTTGGCTCTTTTAATACATGAAAACATTTTAAAACTATGGTTACTATTTTTTTTAATCTTATTGCCATGATATTTACTTGTGGCACCATTATCAGGCGTTGCAGTGCACCTCTGCAGGTTTGTGTGGAGGTGCGGGGTGTGGTTGTGTTTATTTGTAACCGCTGTGAAACATTCAGAAAATAATGTTTTGTTCCTCTTATTCACTGGCTTTCTCACTACCACTGCGCCCTCTCCTCATCCACTCTCTAGCTCATTCGACCACTGCTTCTCTCTCTCTCTCTCTTGTCTTTTTTAAAATGAGTCGGGAAACCAACAGCAAAGCCTAACTTTACTTTTAACGTCATCAAACAAAGAGAAATGTCCTCCTAGTAATATTTTGTCTTCCCTCACGGCAGGGTTACAGCTCTAATCAGTCCAATCGCTGGCTGTAACATCCAAATGTCAATTAGTAATCTGCATTAGATTTAGATATATAGTTATAATAATCATCTGCTTATAGTGATCAATTTGACCTGGACAGACGTGATCACTATAAACAGTTTCCACTGTACTATTTTGGTACCTTGCCAGTCACCAATACAACTAATCCAACATTACTTTAGTAGCTTTATGCTGTTTCCATTATTCGACACTGGGTTGCCAGTTGCCCAATTGCCCATTATCACCTCACTTCAGTATTTCAGATAGAGCACCCAACACCAGAACTCCAGGGCCCTCAACCTCCTATCAGGTTTTCAACACCACCAATCAGCACCAGCAGTCTAAATCATCCAGGGCAAATGGCACCAGGATTTCAGTACCCCTCGCCATCCAGCTCACATCAGCCAGCCTTAGCAGGGGAACCTGGCACCGGGATGCCAGCACCTCCAGCTGCCCACTCCAGCAACTGTTTCCACTGGGTTTCCATGGTGGACGATGGTTCTCTGTCAAATGTCCAACCAAGATCATGCAGTCTATCCAGTTGTCATTGCTTTTATGACCAGTGCAACATAACTTTCCCATTGTTCAATGTCATCACAATGACCATTTCATTACGTACGCCCAGTCCATGAAAGTCATCAAAACACATACCATCCTAGTGGCCTTAGCTTCTTCTCAAAAGTCCGAACCAGCAGCCCGGGCCTGGCTTCTAGCCAACCACAGATAACTTCACTCCTCAGAGGACTTCTATGCCAAGAGCCAGCTCATAATCCTCAACGCCTTCCTCTTACTGCCAATTTGCTGTTAGTCTGCATCGACAGCATCTGCTTCAGGTACAGCATTCCTCAAGTTAATCAAACTTAAGAAACCATGTTCTTGCTTGCATTCATCATTTCCTCAGATGCTCTAAATTCACCACCTCAAACCTTCACTTCAACCCACATCACAATGCTTGCATTTCAGACTCATCTTGTTTCTCAGACAACACCATGGTATTCTACTTAAAGTGAATTAAAACCAATCAGTCCGGTCAGTTCATACACATTTTTACTCCAAAATCCAATCTCCGCCGAATCCTTTTGAGACCTTCGCAAATTATTTTCAATTCTGGAAATCCCAGAGTATATTATTGACAGATCCTCTCTTCATCTCTGAATCTGGACAAGTAGCTACTTGTTGCTGGTTCCACCAGCACTTCCGCCATGTAATCGCCTTGTCTAGCATCTCACCCGTTCATTACCCCGGACACTCCTTCAGGATGAGATCCACCCCAGATAGCAAAATTGCTGTGGCCCAGATCCAACGCCCAACACATTCAGCACTTTCATCCAGCCCACATAACACATGGAATGATGGCACTTGGGCAGTCTGCTCCTGTTTGCCAGATCTGGGCCACAAGCAAGCCGTATGTCAACCAAGAACAAATCAGATAAACCAGAACTGGCCCACATCAAGAGAGCACCACATCTTTACCAAAAAAGGCCCACATTTCATTTGGCATATTTGGGCCATATTTGCTATTTTACATGTGGGCCATTTCAGGCTCACATCCATTTTGTCCAGGCCAGAAGAAGGCCAGCAGTGCTGCATCATTGCCTGAAGTGGCCCACTTCCATATGCTATCTGGGACCACATCAGCCTCCAAAGCGCCATCCCAGAACACTTAATACAACTCATGGGCAGGTGGTCCCCCCAAGCATATCACCACATCTATCCAGATTTCAAAGATCTTAGACCCGTTCAATCTTGTCTTGTCTTAAGTAACTGGAGGTTTTTTGAGGTGCTATCATGGATTCTCTACTGAAGCTTCCCCACAATGCAACAGCAAGCAAAAGACCTACAACTAAATTTCAACCCTCACACACCAATCATGTCTTTTTGGTTAATAAATTGTTTAAATGCATCTTGTTGGTGGTGTGGTGCTTACTAGTGAGATATGAAGCAGCAGAAGCAGGAAATGTTTTCATCTGCAGTAATTTAACATAACTCAGACATGGTTGAAAGCAAGGAAACAGTAAAATAAAGTAGACATCCGCAAGTAAAAACAAAATTAAACTTCAAACCACAGAGACTCAGGTTCTATGAAAGTACTGAGAGCTGAACACACTGAGGCTTTTAAAAACAGCTTTCTCTCTGGTCTCCAGCACAGACATGAGTTGAGCTCATGTCTGGAGATGGTCCATCTTGGGTGTAACTTGGCATGTTTAAACTGGTGATGAAAATCTATGCATGGTTTGACTCAGCATGGCCAAAAGTGCCAATGGAAAAACCCTACATGTTACTTTCGTCCCTCTCCTGTCTCTGTCAACTTTACCTGGCTAGCACTAAAGATAGGCTTGCATGATAAATTAAACCTTCACTTCACTGGCATTAAGGGCTAAGGATTAGGGGGTTGGGGTTAGGGGTCTAGGGTTAAGGGATAGTGATTAGGGTTTAGGGGGTTAGGGTTAAGGGCTAGGGATTAGGGGGTTATTTGTTTATTTGTGTATTTCTTAGTATCCCCATTAGCTGTGCCCTAAAGCACAGCTAGTCTTCCGCTAGTTTTCAAAAATCCACTTTCCAATAATATCTAGCTCCCCTCAAGATGTCAGTCAAATCAGCAGGTGTTGTTGCTGATGCATGTACAGTAGTGTCATCTGCATACATAGTTAATTTAGCATTATTTAGTACGAGAGGTAAATCATTGGTAAAAATGGAATACATAAGTGGGCCTAGGCAGCTCCCTTGCGGAACTCCACATTCCTCAGACATGCTATCTCCATTAAAGAAGACTCCCTGCCATCTGTTTACCAGATAGCTTTCCATCCAGGCAACTGCAGATGGTCTAAATCCTTAGCACTCAAGCTTTTCAGGAAGAAGCTTGTGGTCAGTAACATCAAATGCTGCCGTAAAATCTAGTACGCCTTCGCCACATATCATTTTGTTGTCCAGATCTCTGTACCAGTCATCTGTCATTTGCACTAAAGCTGTGCATGAAGAGTGTCCTTTCTGTAAGCATGCTGGAAGTTTGTTATCAGATTATTTACTGAGATGTACTCTTGTATTTGATCAAATACTTCTTTCTCAAAGATCTTACTCACGGGATGAGGGGTTAGGGTTAAGGGCTACAGGTTAGGGGGTTAGGGTTAAGGGCTAAGGGTTAGGGGGTCCAAGTTAAGGGCTACAGGTTAGGGGGTTAGGGTTAAGGGCTAAGGATTAGGGGGTTAGGGTTAAGGGCTAAGGAGTAGGGGGTTCGAGTTAAGGGCTAAGGGTTAGGGGGTTAGGGGTTAGGGTTAAGGACTAAGGAGTAGGGGGTTCGAGTTAAGGGCTAAGGGTTAGGGGGTTAGGGGTTAGGGTTAAGGGCTAAGGGTTAGGGGTTAGGGTTAAGGGCTACGGATTAGGGGGTTAGGGTTAAGGGCTAAGGGTTAGGGGTTAGGGTTAAGGGCTAAGGAGTAGGGGGTTAGGGTTAAGGGCTACGGATTAGGGGGTTAGGGTTAAGGGCTAAGGGTTAGGGGGTTAGGGGTTAGGGTTAAGGGCTAAGGGTTAGGGGTTAGGGTTAAGGGCTAAGGGTTAGGGGGTTAGGGTTAAGGGCTAAGGATTAGGGGGTCCAAGTTAAGGGCTAAGGGTTAGGGGGTTAGGGTTAAGGGCTAATGATTAGGGGGTTAGGGTTAAGGGCTAAGGGTTAGGGGGTTAGGGTTAAGGGTTAAGGGTTAGGGTTAAGGGCTAAGGGTTAGGGTTAAGGGTTAGGGGGTTAGGGTTAGGGTTAAGGGCTAATGATTAGGGGGTTAGGGTTAAGTGTTAAGGAGTAGGGGGTTCAAGTTAAGGGCTAAGGGTTAGGGGGTTAGGGTTAAGGGCTAATGATTAGGGGGTTAGGGTTAAGTGTTAAGGAGTAGGGGGTTAGGGTTAAGGGCTAAGGGTTAGGGGGTCCAAGTTAAGGGCTACAGGTTAGGGGGTTAGGGTTAAGGGCTAATGATTAGGGGGTTAGGGTTAAGGGCTAAGGGTTAGGGTTAAGGGCTAAGGGTTAGGGTTAAGGGTTAGGGGGTTAGGGTTAGGGTTAAGGGGTTAGGGTTAGGGTTAAGGGCTAAGGAGTAGGGGGTTCGAGTTAAGGGCTAAGGGTTAGGGGGTTAGGGGTTAGGGTTAAGGGCTAAGGAGTAGGGGGTTAGGGTTAAGGGCTAAGGATTAGGGGGTTAGGGTTAAGGGCTAAGGGTTAGGGGTTAGGGTTAAGGGCTAAGGATTAGGGGGTTAGGGTTAAGGGCTAAGGGTTAGGGGGTTAGGGTTAAGGGCTAATGATTAGGGGGTTAGGGTTAAGGGCTAAGGGTTAGGGTTAAGGGCTAAGGGTTAGGGTTAAGGGTTAGGGGGTTAGGGTTAGGGTTAAGGGGTTAGGGTTAAGGGCTAAGGGTTAGGGGTTAGGGTTAAGGGCTAAGGATTAGGGGGTCCAAGTTAAGGGCTAAGGGTTAGGGGGTTAGGGTTAAGGGCTAATGATTAGGGGGTTAGGGTTAAGGGCTAAGGGTTAGGGTTAAGGGCTAAGGGTTAGGGTTAAGGGTTAGGGGGTTAGGGTTAGGGTTAAGGGCTAATGATTAGGGGGTTAGGGTTAAGTGTTAAGGAGTAGGGGGTTCAAATTAAGGGCTAAGGAGTAGGGGGTTCGAGTTAAGGACTAAGGGTTAGGGGGTTAGGGTTAAGGGCTAAGGATTAGGGGGTTCAAGTTAAGGGCTAAGGGTTAGGGGTTAGGGTTAAGGGCTAAGGATTAGGGGGTTCAAGTTAAGGGCTAAGGGTTAGGGGTTAGGGTTAAGGGCTAAGGAGTAGAGGGTTCGAGTTAAGGACTAAGGGTTAGGGGTTAGGGTTAAGGGCTAAGGGTTAGGGGGTTAGGGGTTGGGGGGTTAGTCTAGCGCCTACTGGTGTAACGGTATGTGTATTCATGGGGTACAGGATGTTTGGTTCAAGTTGATCAGGGCTGATTCAGTAGTTTCTTCATGCAGGTGAAGATGAGTTAAAGCTGCAGGTCTCCCAGGTGAGGAAAAAGTAAACAAGGAAACAGAGAGGAAACAAGAAAACAAGGAGTGTAGACTGGGAGAGGAGGAGGTCAGCGGTTTATCAGAGGGAGGTGAGGAGGGGCTGAAAGAAAATCATGTAGGAACACAGAGAGGAATGAACCCTTGAAGTGTGTGTGTGTGTGTGTGTGTGTGTGTGTTGGAATGAGCTGGGTCATCTTAGTGAATGAAACTTTACACCAAAGGGGTCAAACTGATGACTCGCAACAGCTGCTGCTGCCATGGCAACGCAAGGGTGGGGTCAACCCTGGCAACGCTGAAGACACCAGAGACAAGTGTGTGTGTGTGTGTGTGTGTGTGTGTGTGTGTGTGTGTGTGTGTGTGTGTGTTGGCAGTGGAATAATGACATCTGTTCATGAGGAGCAGAAGGAAAGATTGTGAAGGACAAAGAAAGCAAAGACTTGTAGAGCTGAAGTTTGAACATAATCACCGTTACCATAACGATGGATGGGGCAGGGTGGAGCAAACCTGTAATGACCCAACCCTGCAGACATATCACTCTGGATGACTGAACTGAACATAGAAGCGGAGAAGTGAGAAAAGAAACGCAAGACAGACAGACAGACAGGTAGTGAGGACAGGTGAGACAGGTGGATGCAGAGGACAGAGAGCTGCTGCCATGACAAACAGAAAAATGTCCTTTTTTGAGTTTTGGAGGAGTAAGAGGCAGATGCGAGCGCTTCTGGAGAGAATCAATCAGCTGAGGCTTTTTCCTTCACAGCTGTAAGTGTGATTCTACACAGAACAACATTTAAACAGACTGAAGTGAGCTGATGTAAACATGCTCTGGCTGTGATGAGCCTGTTTGTAGACAGCAGACATCCCGACTCATTACAGCAGCTGTGATCAATAACATGAACGCAAAATTAGATGAAGTCGGGATATGGAAGAAATGCCATTGATACATTTTAATCTGTTGTTACATAAGATCAAAACAAATTTAGATAAATGGGAGAAACTGAAACTCACATTATGGGGTAAAATCAGTATTTTGAATATGACTACAGTTCCCTGGTTTGATTACTTATCAAGTATTTTACCACTTACAATACCACCTAACATTTTTAATAAATATGAAGGTACGGTTTAGCAGTTGCCGTGGGACGGGAAAAGACCAAGAATCAAAACAAGCAAACTATGGTGGAGGAGTAGGCCTGCCCAGCCTTACACTGTATGCTTTATCCTTTGATATTGCCAAATTAATGCAACTCTGGCAGCTGGGAGAAGACAGAGTGAGTAGATATTAGTCCTATGGATGTATAATCTGAGAAACTAAATATAATTAATCCTATTAATTTAAATTCTAGAAAGATATGGACCACAATTTACAGCCTGCTTAAACTGTCACTTTATGTACATAGATATTCTTCAATATGGAATAATCCTTCATTAATCACTGGGAAAACACCAGTGTACTGGAAACACTGGCATTCCAGTGGTATACGATGTTTTGGAGATCTCTATAGATAATTATTTCCCGTCTTACAGACATCTAACGGATAAATTTGGCCTGAAAGGTAAAGAACATTTTTATTTACAGATTAAAAATTGTTGACCTCCATGGTCAACAGTATTGATAATAATCCTATTATGTATTTTATGTTGCCACAGGAATGCCACATGGCTTCACAATTTTATAAATACAGTATATAAATAACAATATAAGCAGTAATTGTTCCAATATTAAACTGCAGCAGAATCTAGGAAGGTGTGTGGGACATTTATAAAGGAGGCAAAGGGGAAATTTAGACAATACAAAGTATTACATACATAATATCACACACCATTAAGACTACAGAGAATGAAAATAATGAAGGATAATTTGTGCTGTAAGTGGAACATTTCTGCAGTTTATATGGCGTCAGAACATTCTTAGTTTCAGTTGTGGGATTTCTAAGTGAATGGTTTAATGGTTTAATTACTCCTCTGACTCTCAGCTTGTGTCTGTTGGGGGAGAAATCCCAAATGCTAAATGTGACAAAGTGTGTATCCTCAGTCTTAATGGTCGGCTTTGTCATAGATTAATTGTAAGAAATCAGTTAAAGCTCCTGACATGAAGGAATGGACGAGTGCAGCATCATATGAAAGTGCCTAACAGACTGAACGTGATCAGTGACCCTGTGTGGCCTCTTATTTGGCTCATATTAGAACCACTGATGTGCCCACCTAAAGGCAGTGTTCTTCATCATTTACACCATGGTCTGGGTGAATACCCGATTCTGATTGGCTGCAGGGTGTCCATTAATTCCTGATAATGGACACCTATTAAGTAGTTCCAGTGAATCTGTCTGTTCACCGTCATTGCGCTGACTAAAATGAGTAACCATAGTAACAGGGATGCAGTCAAAGCCTCCGTTTACATAACGAACTGTAATATGTACGTTTAAAAAGATATAATATAATATATAAGCTTTAGTTCGTGTCAATAACCCAACAGGAAAATCAATCAATCAATCAATTTTTATTTACATAGCACCAAATCACAACAAAAGTCATCTCAAGGCACTTTTCACATAGAGCAGGTCAAGACCGTACTCTGTAATTTACAGAGACCCAACAATTCCCCCATGAGCAGCAGCAGGAAAAACTCCCCTTTAACGGGTAGAAACCTCAAGCAGAACCCGGCTCTTGGTGGGCGCCATCTGCTTTGACCGGTTGGGTTTAGAGATAGACAGAAAAGGGGGGGGGGGGGGGGGGGGGGCAGAATAACAACAATCATAACAATCACAATGACAGCAGCAATAGCCAGGGAAGGACACCAACAGGACTGCGAAGGCTCGGCCTGCAACCCAGGGTTTCCTGTGAGATGACAGAGCTCAAAAAACTGC
>NC_056550.1:29909150-29919150 GCF_910596095.1 Thunnus maccoyii
CTATCCACGCAGTAAAGACTCAGTTTCTATCCACGCAGCAGTAAATCAGTTTCTATCCACGCAGTAGTGACTCAGTTTCTATCCACGCAGCAGTGACTCAGTTTCTATCCACGCAGTAAAGACTCAGTTTCTATCCACACAGTAGTGACTCAGTTTCTATCCACGCAGCAGTGACTCAGTTTCTATCCACGCAGCAGTGACTCAGTTTCTATCCACGCAGTAAAGACTCAGTTTCTATCCACGCAGCAGTGACTCAGTTTCTATCCACGCAGTAAAGACTCAGTTTCTATCCACACAGTAGTGACTCAGTTTCTATCCACGCAGCAGTGACTCAGTTTCTATCCACGCAGTAAAGACTCAGTTTCTATCCACACAGTAGTGACTCAGTTTCTATCCACGCAGCAGTGACTCAGTTTCTATCCACGCAGCAGTGACTCAGTTTGTATCCACGCAGCAGTGACTCAGTTTCTATCCACGCAGCAGTGACTCAGTTTCTATCCACGCAGCAGTGACTCAGTTTCTATCCACGCAGTAGTGACTCAGTTTGTATCCACGCAGCAGTGACTCAGTTTCTATCCACGCAGCAGTAAATCAGTTTCTATCCACGCAGCAGTGACTCAGTTTCTATCCACGCAGCAGTGACTCAGTTTCTATCCACGCAGTAAAGACTCAGTTTCTATCCACGCAGTAGTGACTCAGTTTCTATCCACGCAGCAGTGACTCAGTTTCTATCCACGCAGTAAAGACTCAGTTTCTATCCACACAGTAGTGACTCAGTTTCTATCCACGCAGCAGTGACTCAGTTTCTATCCACGCAGCAGTGACTCAGTTTCTATCCACGCAGTAAAGACTCAGTTTCTATCCACGCAGCAGTGACTCAGTTTCTATCCACGCAGTAAAGACTCAGTTTCTATCCACACAGTAGTGACTCAGTTTCTATCCACGCAGCAGTGACTCAGTTTCTATCCACGCAGCAGTGACTCAGTTTCTATCCACGCAGTAAAGACTCAGTTTCTATCCACACAGTAGTGACTCAGTTTCTATCCAGGCAGTAGTGACTCAGTTTCTATCCACGCAGTAGTGACTCAGTTTCTATCCAGGCAGTAGTGACTCAGTTTCTATCCAGGCAGTAGTGACTCAGTTTCTATCCACGCAGTAGTGACTCAGTTTCTATCCAGGCAGTAGTGACTCAGTTTCTATCCAGGCAGTAGTGACTCAGTTTCTATCCACGCAGTAAAGACTCAGTTTCTATCCAGGCAGCAGTGACTCAGTTTCTATCCACGCAGTAGTGACTCAGTTTCTATCCAGGCAGTAGTGACTCAGTTTCTATCCAGGCAGTAGTGACTCAGTTTCTATCCACGCAGTAGTGACTCAGTTTCTATCCAGGCAGTAGTGACTCAGTTTCTATCCACGCAGTAAAGACTCAGTTTCTATCCAGGCAGTAGTGACTCAGTTTCTATCCACGCAGTAAAGACTCAGTTTCTATCCAGGCAGTAAAGACTCAGTTTCTATCCACGCAGTAGTGACTCAGTTTCTATCCAGGCAGTAGTGACTCAGTTTCTATCCACGCAGTAGTGACTCAGTTTCTATCCAGGCAGTAGTGACTCAGTTTCTATCCACGCAGTAAAGACTCAGTTTCTATCCACACAGTAGTGACTCAGTTTCTATCCAGGCAGTAGTGACTCAGTTTCTATCCACGCAGTAGTGACTCAGTTTCTATCCAGGCAGTAGTGACTCAGTTTCTATCCACGCAGTAAAGACTCAGTTTCTATCCAGGCAGCAGTGACTCAGTTTCTATCCACGCAGTAAAGACTCAGTTTCTATCCACGCAGTAAAGACTCAGTTTCTATCCATGCAGTAGTGACTCAGTTTCTATCCAGGCAGTAGTGACTCAGTTTCTATCCACGCAGTAGTGACTCAGTTTCTATCCACGCAGTAAAGACTCAGTTTCTATCCACGCAGCAGTGACTCAGTTTCTATCCACGCAGTAGTGACTCAGTTTCTATCCACGCAGCAGTGACTCAGTTTCTATCCACGCAGTAGTGACTCAGTTTCTATCCAGGCAGTAGTGACTCAGTTTCTATCCAGGCAGTAGTGACTCAGTTTCTATCCACACAGTAAAGACTCAGTTTCTATCCAGGCAGCAGTGACTCAGTTTTTCTATTCCCTGTGACTTTTGAACTGTGACCTGTGACCTCCTGCAGGTCTTCACAGGGATCTTCACAGCTGAGATGGTGCTCAAACTTCTGGCCATGGATCCGTTCTACTACTTCCAGGTCAGACTACTTCTTTTTTGTTGACATTTCATTTATGACATTATGATGATGGCAATGTGTGATTGTCCCGTTGCCATGGTTACAGGTGGGCTGGAACATCTTTGACAGCATCATCGTCACCATGAGTCTGGTGGAGCTGGGATTGGCTAATGTTCAGGGCCTGTCTGTGCTGCGCTCATTCCGATTGGTCAGTGTGATATCAGCAGCAGCAGTATCATCATTACATCATCAACGGCAGCAGATTAATAATTTACCTGTCTCCCTGTCTCTCTCCCCGCCTGTCTCCCTACTTGTCTCCTGTCTCCTGTCTCCCTACCTGTCTCCCTACCTGTCTCCTTACCTGTCTCCTTACCTGTCTCCTGTCCCCTTACCTGTCTCCCTGCCTGTCTCCTTACCTGTCTCCCTACCTGTCTCCCTACCTGTCTCCTGTCTCCCTACCTGTCTCCTGTCTCCCTACCTGTCTCCCTACCTGTCTCCTGTCTCCTTACCTGTCTCCCTACCTGTCTCCCTACCTGTCTCCTGTCTCCTTACCTGTCTCCCTACCTGTCTCCTTACCTGTCTCCCTATCTGTCTCCCTACCTGTCTCCTTACCTGTCTCCCTACCTGTCTCCCTACCTGTCTCCCTACCTGTCTCCCTACCTGTCTCCTGTCTCCTTACCTGTCTCCCTACCTGTCTCCTTACCTGTCTCCCTATCTGTCTCCCTACCTGTCTCCTTACCTGTCTCCCTACCTGTCTCCTGTCTCCCTACCTGTCTCCTTACCTGTCTCCCTACCTGTCTCCTGTCTCCCTACCTGTCTCCTTACCTGTCTCCCTATCTGTCTCCCTACCTGTCTCCTTACCTGTCTCCCTACCTGTCTCCTGTCTCCCTACCTGTCTTCTTACCTGTCTCCTTACCTGTCTCCTTACCTGTCTCCCTACCTGTATCCTGTCTTCTGTCTCCTTACCTGTCTCCCTGCCTGTCTGCGGCCTGTCTCACCCCCAGATGCGAGTGTTTAAGTTGGCCAAGTCATGGCCGACCCTTAACATGCTGATAAAGATCATTGGGAACTCGGTGGGGGCCCTAGGGAACCTGACCCTGGTCCTGGCCATCATCGTCTTCATCTTCGCCGTGGTCGGTATGCAGCTGTTCGGGAAGAGCTACAAAGACTGTGTCTGTCGCATCTCAGCTGACTGCGAGCTTCCTCGCTGGCACATGAACGACTTCTTCCACGCTTTCCTCATCATCTTCAGGGTCCTGTGTGGCGAGTGGATTGAGACAATGTGGGATTGCATGGAGGTGGCGGGTCAGACCATGTGTCTGGTGGTCTTCATGTTGGTCATGGTCATCGGGAACCTGGTGGTGAGTCAGATCCAGGTCTGGGGTCAAAGGTCGGCATGAATGAGGCAGACAAGGGACCTGAACCAGTAACCAAGACGTCACTGTAAAATATCAGACTAGAAATCAACTAATATTTTGTCATTAACTAAGTTTTAGAATTTCAAGTTAATTCAAACTAATTTCAATACCATTTAGAACTCAGACTTATGAGTTCTTTTAACTTGAAATGATGAATGAATGAACTGCTGAGAGTTCACTCAGTTCATTTACATTATTTGCACATTTGCCAGCATTCAATTTAGTAGTGGGATAATACGGTACTATGAGCTCTTCAAGATATGATGGTGTCTGACCATTAAGGGCTTTGTAAGTTAGGAGAAGGATTTTAAATTCTATTCTAGATTTTACAGGAAGCCAATGCAGCGAAGCTAAAATGGGAGAAATGTGGTCTCTTTTTCTAGTTTTAGTCAGAACACGTGCAGCTGCATTCTGGACCAGCTGGAGAGTCTTTAGAGACTTGTTAGGGCAGCCTGATAATAAGGAATTGCAATAATCCAGCCTAGAAGTAACAAATGCGTGAACTAGTTTTTCTGCATCTTTTAGGGACAGGATGTGCCTGATTTTTGTGATATTACGTAAGTGAAAAAAGGCAGTCCTTGAAATTTGATTTATGTGGGAGTTAAAGGACATATCCTGATCAAAGATAACTCCCAGATTCCTTACGGTGGAGCTGGAGGCCAGGGTAATGCCATCCAGAGCAGCTTTATCATTAGATAATGTGTTTCTAAGGTGTTTAGGGCCAAGCACATTAACTTCAGTTTTATCTGAATTTAGTAGTAGAAAATTGCAGGTCATCCAGGTCTTTATGTCGTTAAGGCATGTTTGGAGTTTGTTTAACTGATTGGTTTCATCAGGCTTCATTGATAAATATAATTGGGTATCATCTGCATAACAATGAAAATTTATGGAGTGTTTCCTAATAATATTACCTAAAGGAAGCATATACAAGGTGAACAGAATTGGTCCAAGTACAGAACCTTGTGGAACTCCGTGTCTAACTTTTGCCTTCATGGAGGATTCATCATTAACATGTACAAACTGAAGTCAGTCTGATAAATAGGACTTAAACCAGCTTAATGCAGTTCCTTTAATGCCAATTAAATGTTCCAGTCTCTGCAAAAGGATTTGATGATCAATTGTGTCAAATGCAGCACTAAGATCTAACAGGACAAGTATAGAGACAAATCCTTTGTCTGATGCAGTTAGGAGGTCATTAGTGACTTTCACCAGTGCTGTCTCTGTGCTATGATGCCTCTAAATCCTGACTGAAAATCCTCAAATAAACTATTGTTATGTAGAAAGTCACATAACTGATTAGAGACTGCTTTCTCAAGGATCTTAGAGAGAAATGGAAGGTTAGATATAGGTCTATAATTGGCTAAAACACCTGAATCAAGAGTAGGCTTCTTAAGAAGAGGTTTAATTACAGCTACTTTAAAGGACTGTGGTACATAGCCTGTTACTAAAGACAAATTGATCATATCTAGTAAAGAAGTGCTCACTAAGGGTAAGGCTTCCTTAAGCAGCCTAGTTGGGATGGGGTCTAAGAGACAGGTTGATGGTTTAGCTGAACAAATCATTGAAGTTAGTTCAGACAAGTCTACTGGAGAAAAACAGTCCAAATATATGTCAGGATTTACAGCTGTTTCTAAGGTTCCTGTGTTTGGGGAGAGAACGGTGCCTGTTGAGGGCAGGAGATGGTTAATTTTGTGAGTGAGATTATTTACACACTGAGAGAAGCCAGTTGAGTCTAATAATGAGATAAACACAGTGCTGAGACTGTCACTATCAACGTCCACATGAATATTAAATCACCTATTATAATTACTTTATCTGTACTAAGGACTAAGTTTGATAAAAACTCTGAGAATTCAGATCAGAGTTCAGAGTACGGACCAGGAGGACGGTTCACTATAACACATAGAACTGGCTGTAAAGTTTTCCAGGTTGGCTGAGAGACTAAGAACAAGACTTTCTAATGAGTTATAATGAAGTTCAGGTCTAGAGTTGATAATTAGGCTGCGACTCCTCCTCCTCGGCCAGTGTCTGGAGGAATGTGAGTATTAATATGACTGGGAGGACTGGATTCATTTAGACTGACATGTTCTTCATGATGATCTGAGATTGGATCGTTTATTAAGTTCCTGAGACAATAAGCTTAAAGCTGCACGTCAGCAGCACAATTTCAAACATCTACCCGACCAGTTCAATAAATTAACAGATATAAATCCAACAAATGAAGGCGAGAGTTTATACAACATGCAATATTAAGTCCAGATTACTTTTGGTGGCGTTAGAACTATTTGTATTTGTTGACTTCACATATGTTGAAGTTGAAACAACAAGTTACATTTTACAGTCCTGAACCAGCAACCAAACCTGACATTTCTAAACCAGTCAAGGTCCTGAATCTGTTCCTGAGTCAGTCCCTAGATGTGTCCCTCTCCCTGGTTTCAGACTCTGTTCCTGGTCTGGTTTCAGGTCCTGAATCTGTTCCTGGCCCTGCTGCTGAGCTCGTTCAGCGGTGAAAATCTGGCGGCTCCAGAAGAAGACGGAGAAAACAATCTGCAGATCGCCATAAACCGGATCAACAGGGCTGTGGCCTGGGTGACGTCCTGGGTCCTGGATCACATCTGGGCTCTGCTGGGAAACAAGAACCTAAACCAGACTGGTAGGACCAGTCCTCCAACAGGACCAGGACTTTATTTTTTTTATCTTTCTGTGATTCTTCTTTCACAGATTTATAAGTGAATTAATTTTCTCTTGTAAATGTCGTTAGCAGTCGACAGCGACGAAGACGACAGGAAGGAGTTCTTGGCTTTGAACTCTGTGGCCTCAGACCAGCTGGGACCTGATGTCAAGGCCCTCAGCTGTAACCATGACAACCTGACCAGCAACTACCACAACATTGCCTCCCTGAGGGTCCCCATCGCTGAGGCCGAGTCTGACTTTGAGACGCCTGAAAATGAAGATGAGGACGATGAAGAGGAAGAGGAAGAGGAAGAGGAAGAAGAGGAAGAGGAAGAAGAGGAGAAAGAAAATAACTCCCAAGTAAATCCTTTTCTGTTTTATTGCAACATTTCACCTGAAACTCAACTGTAGTGTCTGAAGTTATGGTGGGAAGATGTGTGCACTGGTGCACTCTGATGAATATTAGTTATTATTATTGAGCTTAATCTAATCTGTTAATTTGAACACAAACATAAATAAACATGAACATAAATAAACATGAACATAAATAAACACAAACAGAGGTGATCATGTGAGAAACAGACTGTTAGTGAGTTCTGCCTGAAATCTGTTTACTGTTTGTTCAGTGTGACGAGACGTCAGTTTGCAGCACCGTACAGAAACTTCCTGAAGTTCAGGAGGAAGAAACTGATGAAGATCGTGATCGAAACACACCTGTGGACTGCTGCACTGAGAGTACGAACACACACACACACACACACACACACACACACACACACACACACACACACACATACATACACACACATACACACACACACACACACACACACACACACACACACACACACACACAACACAAAGTATCGAAGAAAAACTTCAGATGTGGAGGATTTTATGGGGTACTTCTGTAAAAATCAGTAATCAATAAAAAGCTGTGTGTGTGTGTGTGTGTGTGTGTGTGTGTATCTGTGTATCTGTGTGTATCTGTGTGTGTGTGTTTGATTTCAGAGTGCTACCTTTGCTGTCCCTGCCTGGACATAGACACGTCCCAGGGCAAAGGGAAGGTCTGGTCTAAGTTCAGGAGAACCTGTTTCTCCATCGCTGAACACAACTATTTTGAATCCTTCATCATCTTCATGATCCTGCTGAGCAGCGGAGCTCTGGTGAACTTTTATATATATATATATACATATATATATATATATATATGTATATATATATATAATATTATTTTTATTATATAACTGTTATAAACTATGAATGTATATTGTTTTAACCGTGAACTCACTCAGAGTGGATCATACATCTTTAACCTGCCTCTGCATGTTGTAATATCAGTGCTCCTGGCTGCTGGTTGGATCAGATCATGTGACTGAGCAGGTCAGATCTGATTGGTTCTCAGCAATGTGTGCCGTGTGAGTACTAACCATTGAAGACAACATGGCCAACAGCAGACTGCTGGAAAACTAACCACAGGACTACTAACATGGCTGGCATAGCTAACAGTGGACTACAAATATGGCTGACAGTCTGACTACTAACACAGGTGAGTGACATAATGTTCTGGTGACATGAATCATTAACAATAACGTAAACAATAAATTAAATATTGTGGCCTCTCTTCTGTTGTCATGGAAACAAATGATCATCATCAAATTAGAATCCTGTTTCCCCAATCTGACCCAAACACGCGTTAACCACAGAGGAAGACATGTTGTTCAGTTACACGCAGACGTCAGGAGTGAAGTTCACTTATCAACACTTCAGACAAACCTTCACTGGCCCGTCTGCAGGTACAGTGGCCTCACAGCGGGCCCGATCCTGAGGTTGAGAAACTCTGAAGCTTGATTTACAGTAATAGAAGACTTTAACTGTTGAGGCGTGGATGGGGCAGCATGACACTACAGAATATGTGCACCATCAAGGACAGACATGAGCTCACAGCGCAGGAAACAATATCTGCCTCTGAGGTGGAGTCACGTATAAAAACAGCAAAGTATTGAAATAAAAATGACCAAAGTAAAGTACAAGTACCTGTAAATGTGCTGAGTGCAGTAGAGGAGAAGTACACTTACTCACCTGTGCAGGTGCTAACGTGAGTGTGTGTGAACAGGCGTTTGAGGACGTCTACCTGGAGCAGCGCCCGGTCATAAAGACGCTGCTGGAGTACGCAGACCAGGTGTTCACCTACGTGTTCGTAGTCGAGATGGTTCTAAAGTGGGTCGCCTACGGATTCAAGACCTACTTCACCAACGCCTGGTGCTGGCTCGACTTCCTCATCGTAGATGTAAGAACACGATCAATAGCAGTGATTATTGGTAACGTATTGATACTTCATGAATACCTGGTGTCGGGTTCATTAACCTGTAGTTACCATAGCAACAGGTTCTGTTAGCAACAGGTGTGCTGTCTGCAGGTGTCTCTGGTGTCTCTGACTGCCAACCTTCTGGGATTCTCTGAGCTGGGAGCCATCAAGTCTCTGAGGACGCTGAGAGCTCTGAGGCCCCTGAGGGCCCTGTCTCGCTTCGAGGGCATGAGGGTGAGACACCTGCCTGTCTCTCTCTCTGCCTGTCTGTCTGTCTGTCTGTCTATCTGTCTGTCTCTCTCTCTGACTGTCCACCTGCCTGTCTCTCTGACTGTCCACCTGTCTGTCTCTCTCTCTGACTGTCCACCTGCCTGTCTCTCTCTCTCTCTGCCTGTCTGTCTGTCTGTCTGTCTATCTGTCTGTCTCTCTCTCTGACTGTCCACCTGCCTGTCTCTCTCTCTCTCTGTCTGTCTGTCTGTCTGTCTGTCTGTCTCTCTCTCTGTCTGTCTGTCTGTCCACCTGTCTGTCTCTCTCTCTGACTGTCCACCTGTCTGTCTCTCTCTCTGACTGTCCCCCTGTCTGTCTCTCTCTCTGACTGTCCACCTGTCTGTCTCTCTCTCTGACTGTCCACCTGTCTGTCTCTCTCTCTGACTGTCCCCCTGTCTGTCTCTCTCTCTGACTGTCCGCCTGTCTGTCTCTTTCTCTGACTGTCCCCCTGTCTGTCTCTCTCTCTGATTGTCCACCTGTCTGTCTCTCTCTCTGACTATCCACCTGTCTGTCTCTCTCTCTGACTGTCCGCCTGTCTGTCTCTCTCTCTGCCTGTCTGTCTGTCTGTCTGTCCACCTGTCTGTCTCTCTCTCTGATTGTCCACCTGTCTGTCTCTCTCTCTGACTATCCACCTGTCTGTCTCTCTCTCTGACTGTCCACCTGTCTGTCTCTCTCTCTGACTGTCTGTCTGTCTGTCTGTCCACCTGTCTGTCTCTCTCTCTGACTATCCACCTGTCTGTCTCTCTCTCTGACTGTCCGCCTGTCTGTCTCTCTCTCTGCCTGTCTGTCTGTCTGTCTGTCCACCTGTCTGTCTCTCTCTCTGCCTGTCTGTCTGTCTGTCTGTCCACCTGTCTGTCTCTCTCTCTGATTGCCCGCTTGTCTGTCTCTCTGACTGTCCACCTGTCTGTCTCTTTCTCTGACTGTCCCCCTGTCTGTCTCTCTCTCTGACTGTCCACCTGTCTGTCTCTCTCTCTGACTATCCACCTGTCTGTCTCTCTCTCTGACTGTCCGCCTGTCTGTCTCTCTCTCTGACTGTCCCCCTGTCTGTCTCTCTCTCTGACTGTCCACCTGTCTGTCTC
>NC_056550.1:29924150-29964150 GCF_910596095.1 Thunnus maccoyii
AAAAATGTCTGCTTTTAATTCGAGTTTAAAAAGGCAATTAAAGAGAAGAAGAATGTGTTTGAGATGTCTTCTTCTCCTCCGTCAGGCCTCCTCCTCGCTGACATCATAGAGAAGTACTTCGTCTCACCCACACTCTTCCGCGTGATCCGATTGGCTCGTATCGGTCGGGTCCTTCGTCTCATTCGTGGGGCCAAGGGGATCCGGACGCTGCTCTTCGCCTTGATGATGTCACTTCCCGCCCTCTTCAACATCGGCCTTCTTCTCTTCCTCATCATGTTCATCTTCTCCATCTTTGGCATGTCGAACTTCGCCTACGTGAGGAAGGGCGCCATGATAGACGACATGTTTAACTTCGAGACGTTCGGGAACAGCATGATCTGTATGTTTATGATCACCACGTCGGCGGGATGGGACGGTATGCTCGTCCCCATCATGAACACGCCTCCGGACTGCGACCCCAACATCGAAAACCCGGGAACGTTGGTCAGAGGAGATTGCGGCAGCCCGGGGATCGGCATCGTCTTCTTCACCACCTACATCATCATGTCCTTCCTGGTGGTGGTCAACATGTACATCGCCATCATCCTGGAGAACTTCAACGTGGCCACAGAGGAGAGCAGCGACCCGCTGTGTGAGGACGACTTTGAGATGTTTTATGAAATCTGGGAGAAGTTCGACCCCGACGCGTCGCAGTTCATACAGTACAAGTGAGTCCCACCTGCATTAGAAGCAAGTTATTACTTCTTATAATCTTCATCTGGGTCATTATTGATCATTATTGATCTGATGTGTTCTACTAATAAATAATACATATAATACTAACTCTGATAAACTCGTGGACTCTCCTGTGCTCCGCAGTGAACTGTCAGATTTCTGCGACACTCTGCAGGAACCTCTGAGGATTCCCAAACCGAATACCATCAAACTGATCCGCATGGATCTGCCTCTGGTTCCTGGAGATAAGATCCACTGTCTGGACATCCTGCTGGCCCTCACTGCTCAGGTAACACCAGCTGATGCATGTGATGTTACGCTGTGTTGTGTTGTGTTATTTTGTGTTATGATATATAGGATTTGCTATGTGTGCAGGTTCTGGGTGATTCAGGAGAGATGGACGCTCTCAAAGCCAGCATGGAGGAGAAGTTCATGACCAACAACCCCTCCAAGGTTTGAAATGGTTCTATTCTGTTTTTCCTGTTATCTCAACCTCAGCTGGACCATTTCACACTTGACCTCACTGACTGATCATTTTAAGCTTTGCTTTTATATTCCAGATTTTACTAGTTAACTAGTTTCCTTCTTAACTTGTTGTCATTATTCTTCAGTTTATTTCTGTTTGTTCCCAGTAGAACATGAATGATGAGGACCCAACATCCAGATGGGGTGCAATAGTAACTAGCCTTCTTATTTTGCCTATTTTGATTTTTTTTACAGTCGTCTTACATGTTTACGATGTTTTTTTTGTTATTTTTTGCTTTTATGAGACTTTTACTTTGAAGTACAGGAATCAAAGACATGATGTTCATCAGAATGAATCAACAAACACAGAAAACAAAATCAGTAAAAACACTGTAAACTAGAACAATAATGTTTCCATGCAGATGTTCATCACAGCCTCCCAACAGCTCCGCTGATCACATGATTAACTCCACACGACAAGCTCTAACAAAGACCCTCAGACATTCCTGCAGCAGGTTCACTTCATCTGACCTTCATCTGACCTTCATCTGACCTTCATCTGACCTTCAGCAGCTCTGCATGATATTATGAGTAAAACCACAGTGATCCATCTGAATTAATATTATTTTGTTAATAGATTTACATTTCTCAAATTTTTCAGTTTAATTCAATTCAACTTTATTTATATAGAGCCAAATCGTAACAGAAGTTATCTCAGGGGACGTTGGACTCAGAGCAGGTCTGGACTGTTGACGGACTTCATTCATTGTTTCATTCTTGTCGTTGCAAGAGAGAGACTGATGTATTGATTATCGGGTATCTTTATTTTTTATTTAACAAACCGTACTGAAGTATTACATTATTATTGTTACCTGCAGGTGTCATATGAACCAATCAGCAGCACCCTACGGAGGAAACAGGAAGAGGTGGCGGCGAGAGTGATCCAGAGAGCGTACAGGAAACACCTGCTGCTGCGGACGGTCAAACTGGCGTCCTACAAATACCGAGAGAAGACGGACGGACGACGAGACGAGGAGTTGCCCCCGGAGACAGAAGGCCTTCTCTGTAAACGGATCAATCTGCTATACGGAGACGGAGACGAGACGAGGACGGCGGCCGAGTCCGCGGCCGCCGTCTCGGGTGTTTCAGATGAGGATCCGGCTCCTCCCGCCCGGGTGGAGCTCCAGAGTGAGTTTCTCCTCCACGCTGCGCCTCCACTCAACATGCCTGACTTCCTGCGCGATGAGAACGTTAGGGAGTCTATCGTCTGATTGCAGCTCTTTGCAGATGTTTAACATGTTGCTTCCTCTTCCTCTGCACTGTGGGACTGACCTGCGGACTGTTTCACGCCGGAGACGCAGAGACCACACAGCTAAAGCTCATCAGCTCCATGAACAAACGCTGCAGCTTTTATTCAACTGTGGGTCGGTCAGGTGGTCTTCTTCTGGCTTTGCACATGAAATGTTTTATGTTCTGTGTTTTTAATCTTCATCTCAACTTGCTGAAACACTGGATGTGATATTACACTTAATTTAAGCACTAATTCAGGTTATTAACAACACTTATCTAACAGTTATTATTATTTAATCAGTAATCTTTACACTATGACTCTCAGACCAGGTTCATGTTCAAAAGTTTGATCCACAGTGTGTTTTAACCTGTTCAGGAGCCGCTTATCAGAAAAGTCAAGATGACCAATCAGAGAGCGTCGCCGTCATGTGACGTTATTCAACTTCCTGCTCAAACTAAATGTAACTCTGTATTCAAACAATCGAACAAACCAGACGTGTGTTTGCTGCTCTGGTTTGTTGGATGAAGTTTATTTTCCAGCAAACTGATAAAAACGGATAAAAACCAGATAGCCAATGAGAGCGCAGCGTCTGAACAGATAAATGGATGAAGACGATGTTTGATTTTAGAACACGAGACTCAAATGAACTTCGGGGGAAAATTGAAGCAACTGCTGCTGGAGCTGAAGGAAAATACTTCATCAGTTACAGTTTGATTTAACTGAGTTTGCTAATATTTATCATCTACAAAACTTCATAGAAATATATCACTCACAGTTCCTAATCCCTTCACTTTGCCAACGTTCATTCTGATTGGTCGATTCAGCTGCAGGTGAGCTGCATCAGCCAGAGCGCGGCTGTGATGACACAATGAGCCGGCCAATGGGAGCTTAGAATGGACTGGTTCAGAGCCAATCAGAGCTTGATCAGACTGACTTTAACACTAGCACCGGCGGGGGGTCATTTTTACCGCGCTGTAGCAACGTCAGCAATCACAAACATTTCATTTCTTGAAGCAGTTAAATAATGAGTAAGACTATTTAAAATTCAGTTTATGGGGTTTATTAAGGTTACAGTTTCATTACAGATCAAAATGGTTGAATACATTTTAAAATTCATCAGTAAAGTGTCGACTACAACAAACAAATAACAAAATAAATAATTTAATTATTGTAGAAGAAGAACATTGAGTAAAAATAAAAAAAAGAATTTTAGATAATGTGTTGTTTTATACTGGGAGTAAAGAAACACACATGTAGACTGTCACTGTGCACGTTGTTTTGTTTTGTTGTTGTTTTTCTAGCTCGTGATATGGCAGCCTGCTTATCAAATGACCCCTCAGCAGTTCCAGGTATAAATGAGCTTTTTTATTCACTAGATGATTAATAAACCCATTTTAGGAAAAGTCCTGAACTGAGAGATACGAGGTTTCATTTTAACAGAGTTACATGCATTTGAAACGCCAGGCGGGTAAAAACGAGCTCTGAGGGTCCATCTCAGGTCCAGGTCTGGACTGAAACCTGGTTTGACCTGAACTCTACCAAATGAAGGTAAAACAGGTGACTGACAGTGAAGTCGTCCAATAAAAACAAGCTGTGACCGCGATGTAAACGACAAACATTTATAACCTATAATAAATAAATCACACTGAAGCTACTTAGTCAAGTAAGTAAAGAACTAAAAGAAAACATTTAAAAAATAAAGTTTCTCTGATTTGTGGATGAAACCTGACACAGAATCTACTGTAAGAAAAAGGTTGAGGCACCACTTTACAATAAGACCCTCACAGAACATTTATATATGGTTCATAATTATGCTATTAAAGGTTGTATCACTTTATAAATCATTAATAAACAATCATAAACAAGTTATAACAGTTTTCATACACTGATGCAGGCTCACTATTTAGCAAGATCAAGTTATTGCTTACTACTCATTAATCTTACTGTGAGGTATGAAACACCTGGAACGCTGTCGTAGAGAAGATACCGGCCAACATGAAGCATCACGTTATAGCAACAACTCGAGAGCTTATGTCATATCAACACCTGTGATAACGATGAGGACGGCTGCTGAAAACATCAAGGTCAACAATATTGCCAGAGGCTTAGTGTATGAATCAGGTAATCTGACATGTTAATTTGATATGCTGACGGTGGTTAAATGCGAGTAACTTATGAACAAATATATGATGAAGCTGACAGGTATAAAGCTGCTGATGAAGACAATAAGCTAAGTAACCAATGAGCTGTTGCCCTGTTTATCTAATGTGTTATAACAGCTTATCAATGATATATAAAGTGTCAACAACCTAATTAATAAACTAATTATGAATCATTTATAAAAAGGGTAGTCTTATTGTGAAGTGGCACCGAAGAGGATCATTAAAGATTGATTCTTCCTGCAGCTCTATTTTCTTTCTTTCTTTCTTGATCATTTTCTTAATGTCTTTATTGTCTCATTTCATGTACTTTTGTATATTTATCAGAGCAGTTAACATCACTTATTGTATTTTCAACAGAAGGAATATCGAGGTGAAGTCTGTGAACTGTAGCTTGTTGTTGCTAAGAAACAATCCCTTCATCTGATTGGCGGATGAGTGTCGAGATGTGACCTGAAAGCAAAGTGATTAAAGTTTGGATTCAGATTTTCCTGAAAATGTCTCTGCTTTCTTTCTTCAAGCTCCATTTATACATGTACACCTGTACACCTGTGCACCTGTACACCTGTACACCTGTATACCTGTGAACCTGTATACCTGTACACCTGTATACCTGTGAACCTGTATACCTGTACACCTGTATACCTGTGAACCTGTATACCTGTACACCTGTACACCTGTACACCTGTGCACCTGTATACCTGTGCACCTGTGCACCTGTACACCTGTACACCTGTACACCTGTATACCTGTGAACCTGTATACCTGTACACCTGTATACCTGTGAACCTGTATACCTGTACACCTGTACACCTGTACACCTGTGCACCTGTATACCTGTGCACCTGTGCACCTGTACACCTGTACACCTGTACACCTGTATACCTGTGCACCTGTGCACCTGTACACCTGTACACCTGTACACCTGTGCACCTGTACACCTGTACACCTGTACACCTGTGCACCTGTACACCTGTATACCTGTACACCTGTGCACCTGTACACCTGTACACCTGTGCACCTGTATACATGTACACCTGTACACCTGTACACCTGTGCACCTGTACACCTGTGCACCTGTATACCTGTGCACCTGTGCACCTGTACACCTGTACACCTTTACTGTGTTTCAGAACCATGCAATTATTTTGATATTATGTTCGATTCTTACTCTGTTCAAAATAAATCTGTTAATTTACGTTGTACCATACAGAACCTAGTGACCATTTTGATAACTACTTTTAAGATTTGATATACGTCACGCACCATTGTGGCGTAGATTCATTTAGATATTAATTTACAAGTGTATTGTTTAGCTATGGTTTGATTACTAGGGTCATGTCGACTTTTCTTAATAGTTCTTACAGATTAGAAAATGAAGGTATTGATTTTATTCCGTATGTATTTGTTTGGTCAATATTGCAATTTCTAAGTGTTTTCCACTGGTTTTCATGATTTGTTTGGATTGATGACAGAAATGAGTGAATATCCAGCTTTCAAATATTCTAGGAAAAGTTATTCCCAGTCAGGTTGAAGGCCAGTTTTCCTCACACAAAGAAATTAATTAGTGATCAGAGGCATTCACTCAAAACACGCCTCTGAGACTATAACAAGTTTTACAACTCTTTGTTTGGTGCATTTTGCCCATCATGGCGTTTCATTGTACTTTTTTTTTACGATGGCTGAGAGCTCCAGAAAAGAACCCTCGACTAAGAAGAAAGACTGAAACGCCTCAAACCACAGACCGAGTACCATTAGCCATTTGCCATATGAGTAATCAATTGTTTTTGTAATCTCCTGTTTTTATCATGTAGTTAGATTTTTTTTTGGACTTTTCAAGACTTTTTGGTAGTTAGAGGTTCAACTCTCCAGCCTGCCATTGAACGCACCCTTGCTGTGTGTCTGCTGTGTGGACAGCTCGTCTGAGACCGTCCAGTGTTGGATTCGCTCTCCTGGGAAGTGCTGAACCAAAGTGTTTCACTAAACCTGCAGCAGTCTCACCTGGCTGTTGCCTCGGCAACCCAAAGATCACCAAGTCTGCTTCGCCATTGCTCGGCACTCTCAGAGAAGTTTGCCTCATCATCAGCCCTTCATCACCACAGAAACAAACCATCTGTCATGGGAGAGTTGATGCATAGAGCTATTCAAAATTAAATTATTATTGGCTTTAGTTAGAGTCTTGGGCCATGTGAATGTGTATTACGTGTGTGTGAATGTGTATTACGTGTGTGTGAATGTGTATTACGTGTGTGTGAATGTGTATTACGTGTGTGTGAATGTGTATTACGTGTGTGTGAATGTGTATTACGTGTGTGTGAATGTGTATTACGTGTGTGTGAATGTGTATACGTGTGTGTGAATGTGTATTACGTGTGTGTGAATGTGTATTACGTGCGTGTGAATGTGTATTACGTGCGTGTGAATGTGTATTACGTGCGTGTGAATGTGTATTACGTGTGTGTGAATGTGTATTACGTGTATGTGAATGTGTATTACGTGTGTGTGAATGTGTATTACGTGTGTGTGAATGTGTATTACGTGTGTGTGAATGTGTATTACGTGTGTGTGAATGTGTATTATGTGTATGTGAATGTGTATTATGTGTATGTGAATGTGTATTACGTGTGTGTGAATGTGTATTACGTGTGTGTGAATGTGTATTACGTGCGTGTGAATGTGTATTACGTGCGTGTGAATGTGTATTATGTGTGTGTGAATGTGTATTATGTGTGTGTGAATGTGTATTACGTGCGTGTGAATGTGTATACGTGCGTGTGAATGTGTATACGTGCGTGTGAATGTGTATTACGTGTGTGTGAATGTGTATTACGTGCGTGTGAATGTGTATTACGTGCGTGTGAATGTGTATTATGTGTGTGTGAATGTGTATTATGTGTGTGTGAATGTGTATTATGTGTGTGTGAATGTGTATTACGTGCGTGTGAATGTGTATTACGTGCGTGTGAATGTGTATTACGTGCGTGTGAATGTGTATTATGTGTGTGTGAATGTGTATTATGTGTGTGTGAATGTGTATTACGTGCGTGTGAATGTGTATACGTGCGTGTGAATGTGTATTACGTGCGTGTGAATGTGTATTACGTGCGTGTGAATGTGTATACGTGCGTGTGAATGTGTATACGTGTGTGTGAATGTGTATTACGCGTGTGTGAATGTGTATTACGTGCGTGTGAATGTGTATTACGTGCGTGTGAATGTGTATTACGCGTGTGAATGTGTATTATGTGTGTGTGAATGTGTATTATGTGTGTGTGAATGTGTATTATGTGTGTGTGAATGTGTATTATGTGTGTGTGAATGTGTATTATGTGTGTGTGAATGTGTATTACGTGCGTGTGAATGTGTATTACGTGCGTGTGAATGTGTATTACGTGCGTGTGAATGTGTATTATGTGTGTGTGAATGTGTATTATGTGTGTGTGAATGTGTATTACGTGCGTGTGAATGTGTATACGTGCGTGTGAATGTGTATTACGTGCGTGTGAATGTGTATTACGTGCGTGTGAATGTGTATACGTGCGTGTGAATGTGTATACGTGTGTGTGAATGTGTATTACGCGTGTGTGAATGTGTATTACGTGCGTGTGAATGTGTATTACGTGCGTGTGAATGTGTATTACGCGTGTGAATGTGTATTACGTGCGTGTGAATGTGTATTACGTGCGTGTGAATGTGTATTACGCGTGTGTGAATGTGTATTACGTGTGTGTGAATGTGTATTACGTGTGTGTGAATGTGTATTACGTGCGTGTGAATGTGTATTACGTGTGTGTGAATGTGTATTATGTGTGTGTGAATGTGTATTACGTGCGTGTGAATGTGTATACGTGCGTGTGAATGTGTATTATGTGTGTGTGAATGTGTATTACGTGCGTGTGAATGTGTATACGTGTGTGTGAATGTGTATTACGTGTGTGTGAATGTGTATACGTGTGTGTGAATGTGTATTACGTGTGTGTGAATGTGTATACGTGTGTGTGAATGTGTATTACGTGTGTGTGAATGTGTATTACGTGCGTGTGAATGTGTATTACGTGCGTGTGAATGTGTATTATGTGTGTGTGAATGTGTATTATGTGTGTGTGAATGTGTATTACGTGCGTGTGAATGTGTATACGTGCGTGTGAATGTGTATTATGTGTGTGTGAATGTGTATTACGTGCGTGTGAATGTGTATACGTGCGTGTGAATGTGTATACGTGCGTGTGAATGTGTATTACGTGCGTGTGAATGTGTATTACGTGCGTGTGAATGTGTATTACGTGTGTGTGAATGTGTATACGTGTGTGTGAATGTGTATTACGCGTGTGTGAATGTGTATTACGTGCGTGTGAATGTGTATTACGTGCGTGTGAATGTGTATTACGCGTGTGTGAATGTGTATTACGTGCGTGTGAATGTGTATTACGTGCGTGTGAATGTGTATTACGCGTGTGAATGTGTATTACGTGCGTGTGAATGTGTATTACGTGCGTGTGAATGTGTATTACGCGTGTGTGAATGTGTATTACGCGTGTGTGAATGTGTATTACGTGTGTGTGAATGTGTATTACGTGTGTGTGAATGTGTATTATGTGTGTGTGAATGTGTATTACGTGTGTGTGAATGTGTATTATGTGTGTGTGAATGTGTATTACGCGTGTGTGAATGTGTATTATGTGTGTGTGAATGTGTATTACGTGTGTGTGAATGTGTATTACGTGTGTGTGAATGTGTATTATGTGTGTGTGAATGTGTATTACGCGTGTGTGAATGTGTATTACGTGCGTGTGAATGTGTATTACGTGTGTGTGAATGTGTATTATGAGTGAAGAAGTTTTGTTTGATTGTGATGCGTCTGTGATCTGAACAGTGAATCTGTTTGTACCAGTCTGTGTGCAGCTGTCGCCCTCTGCTGGAAGAGATCTGACTTACAAATCTGTCAACATGAAACAGTGAATGTTTCACCAACAATATGAGTTTGAAATTATTCATAAATAAACAATAAATAAACAATAATTTAGTGGATCAAACTGGAAGGGAACTGGGATGATGTAGGGAGGATGGACTGAGGGTCCAGGGGAGGGATGAAGGGTGAGGAATGAAGGGATGATGTGAGTCATCTGAGGTGTTGAGAAGGATCTCCTGATCCATGTTTAAGGGACATTTAAGCAGATCAATAAAGAAGCGGCTCGGTCACAGGTCATGTGGAAACTAAGACAAAGGGGAAAGAAACGGAGAAGGTGTACCTTAAGTACTACTTGTGCAGAAATAGGGAAGGTATGAGGTGTGGTCTTTGTTCCCGAACTTAATTATAAAACTTCATATGAAAACATTCATATTTCACTCGGTGGAAACCCAAAGTATATATATACTGTCATAAATACTTTGTTTCATGTATGTACTGTGTGTATGTGAGATACTGAATGAAAGGCCAGGGTCAGGATCAGGGTCAGGGTCAGGATCGGGGTCAGGATCGGGGATCACAGAGACGACTCACACCGTGATGCTCTGTCAGTACCAGCAGAGTCACCTGCACAGGTGGACTGTTTCATCAGAGCCATGTGTCACTGTTGCCATGGAGATAACATGAAGGAGGTTTGTTAACATGGATGAGTTTGTATCTGCTGTCAGATAGCTGTGAATAATTAAACTGAGGAAAACTGTGTCAACAGGAAGGTCAGAGGCATAGATGCATCACACTGTTAATATACAAAACACCTCATAATGACACAAACACTCAACAACACGTTTATCTCGTTAAGACACAAAGAACTCATTAATGAATAAGTGACAGATGTGACAGAGGGTAAATGTCGGTGTGAGGGTTTGTAGTGTAGCGTGAGGAGTGATGTAGAGCCTGTGGGCAGACTGCAGGTCTCTGCTCTGCTATAACATGTAAATCTGCTGATCTCTGATTATAAACCTGTACTGTTTGTTAACAAGCTGTTTATCTATGAGCTTTTGGTTAATTAACAGTTTGTTAATAAGTGGTTTGGTAATTAGGAGTTTGTTAACCAGCTGATAGTTTACTAGCAGTTTGTTAACCAGCTTTTTGTTAATAAGCTGTTTGTTAACGAGCTGCTTGTTAACGAGTTGTTTTGATGCCTCCTCGTTAACATGTATAGGTGTTGGTCTCTCGCTGGTCGTATTGATGTCATGGAGCGTTGAATGTATTCAGCTTCCTGTGCGATGTAACTGTGAATCTGACCTCAGATCAGTGACGGCTGTGAATAAATTCAGAACTGATTCTGAAAGCAGCAACGTGTGAATCTACAGAAAATACAAAGAACAGTGTAGATCTTTTCTTGTTACAGCAGATTAATGTATTTAGTCTCTGCTGATGTTTGAAAACTGTTCAGTTCAGATCTTTATTGTTTTTGCAGCAAGTGACATAAAAATAAAGTAAACACAATGAAACAACTGAAGACAAACGAGAACCACGTCACACCTGTTTCACCCTCTTTACACCGTCTCCTAGTGTGTCAGGACTGATTTTAACATCTTATTGATGTTAAATAAAGGTTCCTCATGATTCCTCATTAGAAGATCCTCAGCCAGAGATCTTCGTCTGTTTCAGAAGCCCGTTCTCTTCAATCTGTGTACGAATAACACGACTTTAGCCAACCCTTCCCAGAGAAGTCATATCACATAATGTGACTTTCTTTCATTTTATAAGGTGATTTTTGTCTCATTAGCAGGAGGCAGGTTGAGTGGATGGATAGATAATCAGCTGGCAGCAGGAGAGCACCGTTCAAGACCACCAACCAGACATCTTTACTGTTGTGTGCGGACGTCATGTCCGGCATTTATGACATTTTTACTGCATTTTAGTGTTTTAACCCAAACCATGATCCTCCCCTAATACTAACCAAGTGGTTTTTGTGCCTAAACCAAATCAAGAGCATGAAATGACACACGAAAGGGTTAAAAATGCAGCTTCAATGGTTTCATCTATTTCATTATGAAATCTTAATTTAAGATAGATAATTTGTGGATTGTGTTGTTTTATTTATGGGATAAACCTGCTTCATATATATTCTACTGTTTGAGATTTTTTGGCTCTTCCTTCTCAACAGACTCTCAGTAAGTCTCAGTTTTTCAGTTCGCCAATAAAACAAAAAAGATCACATTAGGCTCAGTTTGTATGCGAGTCACATGTAAGAAGAAGACTAGGTAACCATAAACAAAAGTAATCATGTGACCACAAATTAAGAAAATATACTTCACATTACTCAGTCCATCTTGGACTCAAGCACATGGGGAGAGTCGGTCAGCAAAACAGACCAAAACAAAAGATTTTTGTCATGTCAAGTGAATTCATCATGTTACTAAAGTTATCAGTCTTGTAGATAAGTTTTGGACATTATTACATGTTAATTTAAGTCAGTGTAAACTACAAAACAAGGTCATAAACTCAGCATAACTGTGGATCTGAGCCACTGTGTGAAACAGTTTTGTCAGAATGGAGGTAGTGGAGTAAAACATGCCAGTGATGTTGAGTCAACGACTCAATTTACCCCCAAAAACTATTTCCTGATACTCTAGAGACCAGAGACCCTGTTCATGTTTGATCCCTGTTACAAGTGTTACAATGTTGATGAATAAATACCTGATTGTTGACTAATGTTGAGTTTAAGCCACAAACAAACATGCTGCACATACAGCCGACATAAAGTGTCTCAGTAAGGTGATGGACCACATGAACAGCATCAGTACACCTTGGCATTGATTCTACAGTCTCTGAACTTTAGTGGAGGGATGAACACCGTTCTTCCTAAAGATCTTCCTCATGTGGTGTTGTGATGATGATGATGATGCAGAGCGCTGTCTAACACGTCAGCTGGGTTGAGATCTGTTGACTGTGAAGGTCGTAACATGTGATTCACATCATTTAATCCTCATCAAACCATCCAGTGACCCCTCGTGTCCTCTGGATGGGGGCATCGTGATCCTGGAAGAGACCACTCCCATCAGGATAAAGCTGATCACTCACAACTACTTTGTATTGATTAGCAGTGACCCTTCCCCAAACCCTGCCAGCATAACAGAGCCCCCAGACCCCCTCACTGTAGGGGTCCAGCACTCAGACCTGGACCAGGTTTTACTTTCATTCATCACTCATCTGTTTACACAAAAGCACATTTACACACATTCTTTCTGTATCTAACACACAAAGATCACAGTTTAGTCTTTACTGAAGATGTTGAGGTGACATGTAGAACAACAAGACACAAACATGTGGTTTGTTTTTGTTTGCCTTTGTTAAATTGATGGCATCAATAAAGTTCAAAATTATTCTTAATTTTATCATTAATTAGTTTGATTTTGTGTAATTTCTATATCAGTATTTAATGGTAGCACTATTTACCCCATCCCCATACTCATTTACCCCTAGCTTGGGGTAGTTGTGCCATTGGACTGACTTTTTTTGATCACTCATTGTTCTAAAACCATAATAATTAGATAACTTGTTTTAATTCCCATGGGTACACAACAACCTGAGGTATATATATTAACTATTATTTGAAACAAATACACTTTCCTTTCATCAAATGTAACAAGTGGCTCATGTTTCGCCGTTCTGCTGTATTCATGTTATGTAGAGCTCAGTGTCACAACAGCGTGAAAACAGTGGTTGTTTGTACGGTTCATGTTTCTGTTGATGAATTTAATCATCACGTTTTCTGCTATAAAACCACAAACTGAGCGGAGAACATCAGATCGCACTGAAGAACTGAGCTCAGATCAGATTAACCAGAACCAGAACTGAACCCAGACCAGCCATGGACAGAGGTAAGACCATCAGTTCTCTTCAGATAAAAATCATTTATTTACCTTTGATATAAACTTGTTTATCTTATTGTTTTCATTTTTGTAAGGTGTTGTGCTCGTCCTGTTTGTCTCTTTATTATTGTTAATTCTGATGATTTCAGCTACAGACACAAATATCAAAAGTTCAGCTCTTTGTGGACATTTGTGCTTTATTAATCTCTGAAACTTTTCAGTTCCTCTTCATACTCATATATACATACATACATATACATATATATGTATGTATGTATGTATATATAAATGTAAAGTCAAGAAACAGCCACCTGCACTAGATTAGTTAGATTGAGGGTGTTGTGAACAGTTTATAATTGGGTGGATCAGAAGAATGGTTATTTCGTATTTGAAATCATATTTATACAAACATTATGTAGCCTAAAATGATGGCAGGTTGCAGCTTACTGGACCATATTCAAGGTCAAACAAGGACAATCAATAAATGAAACAGCCTATACATCAGAATATGATTTGGATAATTAAACCTGGTTAAACAGTGTTGAAGTTGAGGGCTGCTATTCTCAATAGTTTATTTCATAGTTTATACACACAGGTTGTAGTTGGAGCTGTTAGCAAAACTTGCTGATGTAGCTGTAACTTTATACAGGAAGAAACATCATTCACCCTGTATGAGACAATGAGAGAAAAATTAGAATTAAAGCTGCTAGCAGCGATGCACAGGCCCTCACACCTCACATTTGTCAGAGTCAGCAGCAGCAGCTGTGGTATCACTACTGGAGGTCAGTTATTTCCTGTGTGCAGTAAGCTGGTGATGACTTATTAGAAATTGTGTATACATTTAATGAACTATGTGTCATTTAGGTTTCACTTCCTGTTGTCCATAGACAATACTACATAAATGAAATAGTAATACAGCAATACTTTTACCAGAAGACAGCTGACATGGATATACATTTTCATGAATATTGGACTTTGTATGTAAAAGATAACTACCACTTCCTGTGTCCACTATGTGGTGCTAGAAAACATCCAATTAATTATATGTCATGTTGCTGTATATCATGTGTAGAGCACACAATGTAATCTTCATGTAAATCGGATGACATTTGTCACATAAGCCCGACTTCCTGTTGTCAGTAGATGGCGCCATGACTATGACTCAACATTGGCATGTACATGTGTTCAGGCCTGGACTGTCATCAAACATGAGACATTTGGGGCAGATTGGACGATGTGAAGTCAAGTTACAACAACTTCCTGTTTAATGCCCCAAACATGTTTTGGGCAAAATTCACCAGCACGCTACGCCAAGGGCATTCCATGAAAACTAAAAAGCTTCACAATTTAGTATCGCAAAGGTCTTTACATATCACCTGCCAAATTTGAAGTCGCTTGGGTTAAATCTCTTGGAGGAGTTTGTTAAAATACGACACCTGTCAATGGCTTCACTTTGCGAAAAAAAAATGCAAAGTAGATTCAAAATGTCTGACTTCCTGTGGGGCTGGTTTGGCTCCAAGAGCCTTTCTTTAATTGTCTGGAGATGTTACATCTATGTAATTTCATACATACACGTCAAACTTCAAAGTGGGGGCTTTGACTTTGGGGGGCGCCCCTGAGCCATTTTGCTACACCCAAACCCAAGACCCATATCAGATGTCATGTGCAAAGCTTCGTGGGTTTTCGAGCACCCCTAGCACCTCGAAAATGCTAAAAGTAATTAGGAGCCAACGTTCCACGCCCAAACCCAATTCTGACACTAATCCAACAATGAACATAGGTACAAAGTTTCATGAGATTTTTTTTTTTTTTTTTTTTGCATCCGAAAGGCCTCAAATGTGTTCATAAAATGAAAATTGACATACGAACTTCCTGTTGGGCAAAATGTGGAAAATCATGTTTTATGTTGAGAATGATGAACCCACTGAATTTCATGCACATCAGAGAAACTTTGTTCCAAAATGTCCCTGTGTTTGCGGTTGCTATGGAGCCCGATCACTACAGAACACACACTACAGAGCGTTCAAGCATCCTAAGCTCCTCAAAAATGTCATTTGCATACTAGATTAATAATACTACACAGCAGAGATCATTACATGGAGCGATGCAAAGTCTTAAACTTAAACTTAAGCAAAGTCTAAATAGGTAGAAGAAGTCAAAATGAGTCACTTTCTCAGCGCTGAACATTTGACTCTTTGTTAATTTAGACACTTTGTCGCTCTGTCAGTCTGCTCTGATCCATCAGCGACTGTTTTACATTCTGCACATGATGGTAAAATGCAGATTTGTAAATGCTAAGCAGCCTCTCACCTGTCTCACCTGTCTCACCTGTCTGTCTCTCTCAGTCTTTCTCTTGCTGTCAGTCCTGTCTCTGGGTGTCTCCTCTCAGCCAATCACAGACAGCCAGCGTCTGTTCTCCATCGCTGTCAGCAGAGTGCAACACCTCCACCTGCTCGCCCAGAGACTCTTCTCTGACTTTGTAAGTGTACGGAGGCTCGCAAGGACAAAAAGATAAGACTGAGACACAAAGATGATGAGTTCGACAGAGCAGAGGGTTCTAGGTTCTCTCTGTCTGTGTTGTCTCGAAACATCATCGCACATTTCTGTTCTAATTATCATGTTCTCGTGTTCTCGTGTTCTCATGTTCTCGTGTTCTCGTGTTCTCATATCAGGAGAGCTCTCTGCAGACAGAGGAGCAGCGTCAGCTCAACAAAATCTTCCTGCAGGATTTCTGCAACTCTGATTACATCATCAGCCCGATCGACAAGCATGAGACGCAACGCAGCTCTGTCAGTACAGTACTACACAGTACTACACAGCACTACACAGTACTACACAGTACTTCACAGTACTACACAGCACTACACAGCACTACACAGTACTACACAGTACTACACAGCACTACACAGTACTACACAGTACTACACAGCACTACACAGCACTACACAGCACTACACAGTACTACACAGCACTACACGGTACTACACGGTACTACACGGTACGACATTCTACTACACTAAAGTATACTGATCAATTGATTGGTTCTAGGTTCTGAAGCTGCTGTCGATCTCCTATCGATTGGTGGAATCGTGGGAGTTCCCCAGCCGTTCTCTGTCCGGAGGTTCTGCTCCAAGGAACCAGATCTCACCAAAACTGTCTGAACTGAAGACAGGAATCCACCTGCTGATCAGGGTGAACACACACACATACACACACACACTTATCAATCGTATAGAGGGTAATTATCATCTGATAGAATCTGCTGTCAGTTTAATCTCTGAAAGTGACCTCAGTAAAGAATGAGAAGCTTCTGACGTTACCTGAATGTTGGCTGAATGTTAATAATAATAATGATAATAATGCATGTTATTTATGGGGCCTTTCAAAACACTCAAACACACCTTACAAGACAGTTAAACACAAGCAGTGATGTATCAAGACATCATAAAATCAAACAAAGCTTTGATATACAATAATAAGTTAATAACATTCATAAGTATAAAATCATCAGTGTGGTGTAAACCATTGGAGTCAGGATCAGACCGAATATACCTTTTTGAAAAGGTGTGTTTTGAGATGGGATTCGAAGGTGGAGAGAGAGTTAATATTGTGAATGTCTAGTGGAGTGGGGGGGGGGGGGGGGGGGGGCAGAACGCTGAAGGCTCTAGACCCCATGGTACTCAAGCAGGCAGATGTGTAGTGAGTTGGATGGCAGAAGAGTATGGGAGTGTGTGTAGATATAAAGGAGTTTGGTGCTCAGTTATGAAGCTGCTGAAGAACAGGAGTGATATGATCAACAGAACAATACAGGCAGCTGAACTCTGGACCAACTGAAGTTTATAAAGACACTTATGAGGAAGCCCAAAGAGGATAGAACTGCAGTAGTGAATATGAGATGTCATCAGGGTGTGAATGAGAATAGCAGTGCTGTTAGGTGGAAGTGACAGGCAAAGACGATTAATATTGCGTATGTGGAAGTATGCAGACTGAGTAATATTGGTGATGTGTGCCTCAAAAGATAATTCGCTGTCCAAGATGACACCCACACTGTTAACCTGAGGGGAAGGAGGAACTGTCAATAGTCAGAGCAAAACTCTCCAGCAGCCAAAGTAGATTTAGTGCCTATGAGGAAAACCTCAGTTTTGTTACGATTAAGTTTTGAGAAAGTTGTACGAGAACCAGTATTCTGAGGAGTGATAGAAAAAGCTGGGTGTCATCTGCATAGAAGTGAAATTGAATGCCAAATTCCTTGAACATATGGCCAAGAGGTAGAAGGTTAATAATAAATAGGATAGGGCCAAAAACAGAGCCCTGGGGGTTCAGAGCCCAGAGTCAGCTGCCTTCAAAGAGCTGTAGGTACCCACAGAGGGCGCTAAAGGAACATTATAACATGATATTTCTACAATTCTGTTGTCTTTAATAAAATGAAACTTGGTACACAAGTTCTCCATGAGACATACTGAACCATGGCACCAATAGCCCCACCTTGTGGCCATTGGTGAAACACCACCATACTACTTATTAACTGCCATATCTCTTTAATGTAATATTCCATGGTAACAAATTCAGCAGAGATATACAGATGGGGATGCTGAACAAGTCTGTAGCATTTGATACAATTTCACCTGAAGGTGGCGCTGCAAGATTTTAGAAAATTGCTGATGCACCCAAATTAACAAAAATGCAGTTCAGCTTCCAACTCTGCCAGTTTTACATTTCAGCTCTCAGCTGTTTGAAACAACATTCAGTTCAAATTTCTGCATTCTCGGCAACACTTTGCGGCTTATTTCAGCTGTCAGCATTCACACACATTTTCTGCAGGAAATGCATTTCTAGTGAAGCATGTGGTTATTGTACATTACCTGAATGTTAGCTGAATGTTAGCTGAATATTAGCTGAGTATTAGCCGAATGTTAGCTGAATGTTAGCCAAATGTTAGCTGAATATTAGCCAAATGTTAGCTGAATGTTAGCCGAATGTTATCTGAATATTAGTCGAATGTTAGCTCAATGTTAGCCGAATGTTAGCTGAATATTAGCTTAATGTTAGCTGAATGTTAGCCGAATGTTAGCTGAATATTAGTCGAATGTTAGCTGAATGTTAGCCGAATGTTATCTGAATATTAGTCGAATGTTAGCTGAATGTTAGCTGAATATTAGCTGAATATTAGCCGAATGTTAGCTGAATGTTAGCCGAATGTTAGCTGAATATTAGCCAAATGTTAGCTGAATGTTAGCTGAATATTAGTCAAATGTTAGCTGAATGTTAGCTGAATATTAGCTGAATATTAGTCGAATGTTAGCTGAATGTTAGCCAAATGTTAGCTGAATATTAGCCAAATGTTAGCTGAATGTTAGCCGAATGTTAGCTGAATATTAGTCGAATGTTAGCTGAATGTTAGCCGAATGTTAGCTGAATATTAGTCGAATGTTAGCTGAATGTTAGCCGAATGTTATCTGAATATTAGTCGAATGTTAGCTGAATGTTAGCCGAATGTTATCTGAATATTAGTCGAATGTTAGCTGAATGTTAGCCGAATGTTATCTGAATATTAGTCGAATGTTAGCTGAATGTTAGCCGAATGTTAGCTGAATATTAGTCGAATGTTAGCTGAATATTAGCTGAATGTTAGCTGAATATTAGCCGAATGTTATCTGAATATTAGTCGAATGTTAGCTGAATATTAGCTGAATGTTAGCTGAATATTAGCCGAATGTTATCTGAATATTAGTCGAATGTTAGCTGAATATTAGCCGAATGTTAGCTGAATGTTAGCCAAATGTTAGCTGAATATTAGCCGAATGTTAGCTGAATATTAGCCGAATGTTAGCTAAATGTTACCTGAATAGAGAAGCAGATCCAAACTGGACGCAGCTGTCAGATTGTTATTTAACTTCAGACATTTCATATTTTGAATCTGTCAGTCACATTTCACACACATATCAGTATAACCATCACATGTCTGACTCTGAGGTCACACATGATCATTACGCACGATGTGAACACACTACACGCTATGTCTGATTATCCACCTGGTCCTGCAGGCCAATCAGGATGGAGCAGAGATGTTCGCTGACAGCTCTGCCCTCCAGCTCGCTCCGTATGGAAATTATTATCAAAGTCTGGGAGCTGACGAGTCACTGAGACGGAGCTACGAGCTGCTTGCCTGCTTCAAGAAGGACATGCACAAGGTGAGTGAGGGTGGGAGCGGGGGGGAGGAGGATGATGATGAAGGTGATGATGATGTCATTGATGATGTCTGTGTTTACAGGTGGAGACCTACCTGACGGTGGCTAAATGTCGACTCTCTCCAGAAGCTAACTGCACCCTGTAGCCCCGCCTCTCTGATGACGTCATCCTGTGTGTTCTGTAGCCCCGCCTCTCTGATGACGTAATCATGTGTGTTCTGTAGCCCCGCCTCCATGTTCTCTTTGCTGGTTAGCATTAGCCTGTGATGGTTTTCTGATGTCATCATCAGATAAATAGTACAAGCTATGAACAGGAAGTGATGTAAGACTGTCGGCCTTTTCTCAGCATGTGAAATAAACTGCGCTGTGTTGCATTCAGCTGCGTCTCTGTGTGATGATTCATGTCATCTGTCTGAAACTCACCGGCAGCAGGTAAACAAAGAGCAGCCCAGATCTCTATCTATGTATATGTGTGTGTATGTATAGATGAGCGAGGAAACACCGTTAATAAAGTGAATACAGGTGATCAGAGATGTAATCAGGATGTTTCACATCAGACTCTGATCTGTTTGCTTCAACTGATTCTTCTCTTGATTCACTGATTAAATGTTTTTTCTTTGTCTTCACCGTGTAGGAAATTGTGCACTCAAAATTCTTTATGATTTTATGGGGGAATTATTGTGTGCAACTCCAACATGAAATTATTTGTCCAATGACATAACTCATATTAGAGTTGGTATAATAATAAGGAAATAGTCCTCCTTGTTGGCCACACAAGAGAGGTCAATTAGAATTATGATTGTTATTAATCGTAATTATGATTTTGTGAGGGTATAAAGTCTTTTATGGTTAAGGTTACTTAACACTACGACTTTTACAAACAAGACACAAGAGGCAAAGGGAAACTGGTGCACAAGGCTGTGGCTAGTGAATGATGCAGAGTTATCTATTGTGTAGTTGGTATGAGAAACCTGATAAACAGATGAGATGACTGTTACCTGAGAAGCAGCGAGTCAAATCAACGGTACAACAGCTTAGTTCTGAATTGCCAATTGAAGTTACAAATCATGATGCACCAGGGTTTAAGCACATTTTTGAAGGTTTTGTAGGAATGCTTGTTTGCTCTCTGGGGCGGCTTCTTGTGGAGAATGGAGTCTGATGTGCTGGGATAAGAAGCTGGAGTCTGGACCTTGTAATGATGAGTGAGTCAGCTGGTCAGAAGTTGAAGAGTTCCCATTGGAAGAGAGCTCCTGGTTCATGCTCTCTAGGCTTGATCCTCAACTCATTACTCTAGACTTTTGAGGTTTCACCTCCTGTTGCTCTGAGTCACATCTTCAAACTAGTAAAATGCAAACTTTCAACCGGAATGGCAGAAAGCAAGAAGAACCAGCAACCAGCAAAAAGCAGCCCAAAGCAGCAGCAAGTCTCAGATAAGACACTGTCTCAAAGGTTTGGTCTGCCTGCCCAGAAGGTGCATCCTAGCCAGTCCCAGGGGTTGCAGAGTTCTGAGGGAGCAGAGTCATCACACAATATCAACAGGTGACTGAACAACCACTCAATTAAAAGCGAATGAATGAGTGAGTCCAGACAGCTCACTGTAACTTCAACAAGCAAACTAACGTTACCCACAACACATTATATATATATATATATATATATATATATATATATATATATATATATATCTGCTGCATTATTGTTAAAGAGATAAAAAACACAAAAAAGCCACACAGAGACATTTAACCATCAGAGATGAAATTAGCAACCAAAGAGACAGAGAGAGAGAGAAGCTGTATCTGACTCACGTTATCTGATGTCTTCTTTCTATCATGGAGATGAAGTATTCATGTTATAACATCCATTTGTGGCTGTTGGTCATCTTGTTTGTTAGTTAACAGAACTTTATGGCTGCTGCTTAACCAGTCTGATATCATTAGCAACAATGACAAATAAGCTAACTCTCCTGGTTGTTTCTCCAGTTGCTTCTCTCTCCAGCCTCCCCGGCAGCGTCCTGCTGCTGCTGCACTGCACAGACCAGATAATTTCTCCCGCTAGCTTAACAACAGTCCTTAACAGTCCTTCCATGGATGTATAAAGAGTCCTTCAGGCTGCTACAACAAGCCAGCTGTTGCATTGGCTAATGTAAGGAGCTATCTACTGCTGCTACTCTGCCTTACAGTGGAGAGAATTGAAGATGAATTCTGGAAACTATCATTGGACCAACTCGATGTCAATATTGCATTCTGGTTGTTGATTGGTTAGGGAGGACAGCCTCCCTTGGAGCATCATTTTACGTGTCATGGCCAATCACAGATTAGCATGAAAAAAAATGAAATACATCGAGTCCAATGTAAGAGATCCCGCCCTGTGGAGGTCAGCAGGTACCCATCCTCACTCCACCCCCACCAGCCTCCACTGCTCTCCACCATCTCCTGCACTGTTTAACCAACCAGGTGTTCCACATGAAGCTCATCAGGTGAACAGAGGTAGAACAGGTGAGTCTGCAGCATCCATAAGACAGGAAGACAGGTAGAGAGAGAGGACTGTACATTACAGAAAAACCACACACAAAGATATGATTTCTTTCTTTAATTTTAAGTGCTATAAATAAAATGCCTTGCAGGACCTTTAACCTGCTGAGTCAGCAGAGCCTCACTGGTCCGTCTCCATTCACACCTGAGTTTATGTTCCTGATTCACCTGGACAGGTTCTCTGTATTTTATTACATTAAATGAGTTTTGCAGTCTTCACATGAGAACATGAAGATGAGCATCATGTTGTCTTCGTTATGAGGAGTTACAGTTTTCTCTGTGGCCACCAGGCGGCGACAGCTTTACATTCATCTCGCCAGCAGCGGCTTCGGCTTTTCCCGTCAGACAGTCGTTCAGTTCCGCCCCGGCCCTCCGTGCTCCTCGGTATTCTTCGGCGGAGTTCGGCTGGTAACGGTCGGTGTGTTCAAATCTTCGGCTGCAGCTCCTCCTGGAGACTGAAGTAAAGAAAGAGCCGAACAGACGACAGGATCAGATAGACGGAGCCTCTGAGCGGAATGACGGTGCTGCAGGAACCTGTCCAGGTAAAATAACATCTTCAGCTCGTTGTCATGAGCGGGAAGTCGAGTATTTATGAAGCCCGTGCTGCCTTCTCCGTCCCGGCCTCAGCGGCTGCTCCGGTCCGCGATGTGAGAGCTTTCCCCCGCCGCAGGCCCCGCAGCCCGCCGCCAGTAACACGGAGCGTTTTATCGGTGTTATTAGTGTTCAAAACCCGATTATTACCGTGAGGTCGGTCCCGTCAGGAGCCCGGACGGTTCAAGGCTTTAACACGATGCTAGTTCGTCAGCTAACGTCAGCCGGTTGCAGTTCAGAGAGGTCATGCCAGACTTCGGTTAAAAATCCGTGATTTTAAGGTTTCTGTTGGTTTCGGTTAACGTAGAAACAACATGGAACAACTCTTGTGACCTTTTATGACTTGTTTGGTTCCGCTCATCGCTTCGGTGTAGATCCATTACAACTGTTATGATTTGCTTTAAAAATAAATCTACATACATGTAGCATGTTAGTCTCACGGTCCTCCTGCAGTCACATCGCGCCGCAGCACCAACATCATTAAAGTTTATTTCCTTCCGAAACAAATTGAGTCTTGTTGAGTTTATGTGAGCCGAATTTATTAATTATTTAGATAATATTGATTGGTTAAAGATGTGTGAGTTTGTGCTGATCACATATGCGATATCAAAGTGGTAGATTTCAAATGGAGTTTCGTATTACTGGCGTTGCTTGTAGTGAAATGCTAACAGTGGCGTTCTGTTAGCCGCTAACGCGATGGCTAGCCTTTAGCTTTAGCTTCAGTCAGCAGAAACCCAACTCTAAAGTTCATACGTAAACCTTAACGGGTTTAGTAAGACTTTATTTAGTTTGTAATCAAAGTCTGAGTCCAGACCAGTCGTAGCAGTCAGGCTAAAGTTAGCCAACAACTGGCTAGCCTCTTGTTGCTCAGGCTAACCAGCAGCCAGCTGCCGGCTAACATGAACAGGAGCTAACAGCTGGTTAGCTGCCATGTCAGAGTCTGTTTGTTTACAGCCAGTATATCGCAGGTATGTCTGAGACGAGTTTCTCACGGTATCTGCACCCTACAATGATAAAGTGTTCACGTGCAGTTCATCTGACATCACATAAAGAACGCGTGATCAGTTTTTACAAGAAATAATAACACATTTAATTTGTACCGCACTTTTCATTCATAGTGAAACTCCAAGTGCTACAGTCTTAATAACTTGGAACACACAACATAAAGAAAATAATAAGAGCTCAGATGAAAAAGTTTTCCTGAATAGAAAGTTTTTAAGATAAGATAATAATTTATTAGTTGCAGTGTTACAGCAACTTTTACAGCAATCTAACAACAAGCCTCATTTTAATAAAGAGTTTAATAAAGAGTTTGTGCTGAGCAAAGATCTTGTCCACACTGATACTTAACCTGTCCGATCACTTACCTGCTGTATGTAAACTACAGTAACCAGCTGATCACAGGTGGAAACAGCTGATCACAGGTGGAAACAGCTGATCACAGGTGACACACTGTCAGGTTTTCTGGCCTGTAATCTGATTTCAGTCACTGTGTTTCAGGATATAAATGTACTCAGCTTGTTCATTAACATCTGCGTACTGATTATTTCTGTTGTCAGTTATTATATTACTATAATATTATTTATAGTATGCTTTTCCAAGCTGAGCTGGTTCCATCAGTATTAAATGTCAGAAACTCACTTCTTCTCTGATAAATGTTCAGTTCAATTCAACTTTATTGATATAGCGCCAAATCATAACAGAAGTCATCTCAGGGCTCTTTTCACATAGAGCAGGTCTGAACTGTACTCTTTGTTGTTGATATTTGTGATCTGACAGCAGATCTGTAATTTAGTGTCGATGATATCCTGACAGTGCAGAAACACGTTTGTCTGAGACCTGTGACATCAGAGTCCCACCTGTGATGAAGATGATGAACCTGACAGTCTCTCTGCAGGTTAAACCAAGTGTCTCCAGGTGTGAATGAAAGCTTTAATCTGTGATCAGACTGTAAACAACATCCAGGACTGTGGCAGTGTTTCTGTTAACCCTCCTCATATCCACACATGCACTGCATGTTGGATTAAATCTGGTCACATCCACGAGGTAGCGCTGTTGAGTCCTACAGGTCTGTGACATCACCGACTCAGCTTCAACACACCTGTACCTGACCGTCCTGTGACATCACCAAATCAGCTCAAAGCTCCACTAACAGACTTTCTCAGAAGAAAAAGTAACCTCATAAACAGTGAGATGCAGTCAGTTATTCATTCTATAATGTGGCTATAATAAAAATCCACAGTATGTACACATTGTGTATATACAGAACCAGTCAAAAGTTTGGATACACCAACTCATTCCAGGGTTTTTCTTTATTTCGTAGTATTTTTTACACTGTAGAACAATACTGACGATATCACAACTATAACGTGTGGAATTATGTAGTAAACGAAGTGCTGAACAAACCAGATTCCTCGGAGTCGTCACTGTTTGCCTTGATGACAGTTTTGCCGATGTTGATAATATCTGAACCAGCTTCATGAGGTTGTCACCTGGGTGGGTTTCAGTGAACAGGTGTGCCTCCTCAGAAGTTAACTGATGGAATTTCTCGCCTTCTTAATGTGTTTGAGAGCCTCAGTTGTGTTGTGCTGAGGTCAGCAGCACTTTTCCACCACTGTAGTAATCCATGAACCGCTCAGCTAAGTAAAGAGAAACAACAGTCCGTCATTACTTTAAGACATGAAGGTCAGTCAGTCTGGAACATTTCAGCAATGAAAGTTCCTGAAAGTGCCATCAAACACTGTTCTGAAATTGGTTCTCATGAGGTCTAACCCTAACCATAACCCTGACCAGGCCTAACCCTAACCCTGACCAGGCCTAACCCTAACCATAACCCTGACCAGGCCTAACCATAACCCTGACCAGGCCTAACCATAACCCTGACCAGGCCTAACCCTAACCATAACCCTAACCAGGCCTAACCCTAACCCTGACCAGGCCTAACCCTAACCCTGACCAGGCCTAACCCTAACCCTGACCAGGCCTAACCCTAACCATAACCCTGACCAGGCCTAACCCTAACCCTAACCCTGACCAGGCCTAACCCTAACCCTGACCAGGCCTAACCCTAACCCTAACCCTGACCAGGCCTAACCCTAACCCTGACCAGGCCTAACCCTAACCATAACCCTGACCAGGCCTAACCCTAACCCTAACCCTGACCAGGCCTAACCCTAACCCTGACCAGGCCTAACCCTAACCATAACCCTGACCAGGCCTAACCCTGACCAGGCCTAACCCTGACCAACATGATGGACAACCTGTCTGTGTCTGTGTGTGTTCAGGCTGCAGTGTGGCAGGCTCTGAACCACTACGCCTACCTGGACGCTGTTTTCCTTGCTGAGAGACTCTACGCTGAAGGTAACACCTGTCTGTCTACCTGTATGTCTGTCAGTGAGGTCAGAGGAGGTTCTCTACCTGTTGGCCACGTTAACCTGTCTGTCTACCTGTCTGTCTGTCAGTGAGGTCAGAGGAGGTTCTCTACCTGTTGGCCACGTTAACCTGTCTGTCTACCTGTCTGTCTGTCTGTCAGTGAGGTCGGAGGAGGCTCTCTACCTGTTGGCCACATGTTATTACCGATCGGGGAAGCCTTATAAGGCGTACCGGCTGCTGAAGGCTCACAGCTGCTCCACACCGCAGGTTCGATTCCTGTTGGCCAAGTGCTGTGTCGAGCTCAGCAAGTAAGAACACACACACACACACACACACACACACACACACACAGAGTTATAATAGTAGAAAGGTTTTGTAGTTAAGTCAGTGTTTCCTTTAGGAGTTTTCCAGCAGCGGGGCTTTTGTGTGCCAGTGAGAACTTAAAACTAGCTTAGAACTGTTCTAGACAGGTTTATTCATGTTCACAGTCATGATATGTTAATTTACAGAAAGACTCTGGAGGCCCAGACAGCTGTTGCTATAATAAATGTTTGAATGTCTCAACACAGTAAATGTACACTGTTTATTGCACTGCTTCCAATAATAGATAATATCTGAAACAGTTTCTACTTTACCTGTAGCTATAATGGGTCGTAAATGACACACTGAGTACTGGTAAGGTACTCCAATTTGACACAACTGAATGATGGATACTTATATTTCACTAATGTAAAGTTTCTCCCAAAAATTCATGCTGAACACTAAATGCTCCGGCTAGGCTAACGTGTTGTTGCTAACTTCGGGGCTAACCCCCTTTGATAGATGAATATTTTCTTGGTCTTGAGGAGCTGCAGCATTTATTGACTGACAGACTGTAGTCTGTACTGTACTGCAGATTGACGACTTACTGCTAACCTTTTCCTCTGCTCCGCTCACATTCACCATCACTTTTCTTCCACTCGCTCAACTACACACACTCATTTACACACTCACTGCACACACACTACAGGCACTGCCGTATTCCAGGACTATGCTACTCTCGTACCTTTCATGTAGATGTCCTTTGAAGAATGAAGAGATGGAGGATGACTCAAAACAATTCCACAATAACGTTGTTATTGTGCTCGCACAGTGTGCGAGTGAAAATCATTATTAGCCCATTGATATTAATGATCATGTGAAATTTTAGCAGCGGAGCTGAAAGGAAGGATGTGTGATGATGTCGTTCAAAGGAAGAGGTGACGAAGTTCCTATTTTGTAGACGTTTATTAGACGATGGCCATCGGGTCCATTCCATGTACAAAGATGGTCTGGGCAACGTACCACTTTCGGTGCATAGCTTATATGGGGTTACACATCTGTATCTTATCACATGAATAACATAGGTTTTCCATGGGCACTAGGTCAGTAGGGAGCCCTCCAATCAAGTGGTTGACAGCTACCTCACCACATATTATGTGTCACAACATACCACATCTGGAACAGCTCCAAACTTGACCATAAACCCATTATTTGTATTTAAAGGTCCCCCCAAGAAGGACTCTATCATATTACCTAAAATGACATGCAAATTATGGGATATTTAGGTCCCATGTCCAACATCCAAAATCAGTGAAATACATGGGGTCAGATAAAAGTCATACTAACAGCAGCTCACAGTTTTGCAGTGGCAGTGCACTGTACACTGTTCACTGTACACTGTTCACTGTACACTGTTCACTGTATACTGTTCATTGTTCATTGTACACTATTCACTGTACGCTGTTCACTGTACACTGTTCACTCTACGCTGTTCTTTGTACACTGTTCACTGTACACTGTTCACTGTACGCTGTTTATTGTACGCTGTACACTGTTCACTGTACGCTGTTCACTGTACGCTGTTCACTGTACGCTGTTCATTGTACGCTGTTCACTGTACGCTGTTTATTGTACGCTGTACACTGTTCACTGTACGCTGTTCATTGTACGCTGTTCATTGTACGCTGTACACTGTTCATTGTACGCTGTTCACTGTACGCTGTTCACTGTACGCTGTTCATTGTACGCTGTTCACTGTACGCTGTTTATTGTACGCTGTACACTGTTCACTGTACGCTGTTCATTGTACGCTGTTCATTGTACGCTGTACACTGTTCACTGTACGCTGTTCACTGTACGCTGTTCACTGTACGCTGTTCATTGTACGCTGTTCACTGTACGCTGTTTATTGTACGCTGTACACTGTTCACTGTACGCTGTTCACTGTACGCTGTTCATTGTACGCTGTTCATTGTACGCTGTTCATTGTACACTGTTCATTGTACGCTGTTCATTGTACGCTGTTCACTGTACGCTGTTCATTGTACGCTGTTCACTGTACGCTGTTCATTGTACGCTGTTCACTGTACGCTGTTCACTGTACGCTGTTCATTGTACGCTGTTCACTGTACGCTGTTCACTGTACGCTGTTCATTGTACGCTGTTCACTGTACGCTGTTCATTGTACGCTGTTCACTGTACGCTGTTCACTGTACGCTGTTCACTGTACGCTGTTCATTGTACGCTGTTCACTGTACGCTGTTCACTGTACGCTGTTCATTGTACGCTGTTCACTGTACGCTGTTCATTGTACGCTGTTCATTGTACGCTGTTCATTGTACGCTGTTCATTGTACGCTGTTCATTGTACGCTGTTCACTGTACGCTGTTCATTGTACGCTGTTCACTGTACGCTGTTCATTGTACGCTGTTCACTGTACGCTGTTCACTGTACGCTGTTCATTGTACGCTGTTCACTGTACGCTGTTCACTGTACGCTGTTCATTGTACGCTGTTCACTGTACGCTGTTCATTGTACGCTGTTCACTGTACGCTGTTCACTGTACGCTGTTCACTGTACGCTGTTCACTGTACGCTGTTTATTGTACGCTGTTCACTGTACGCTGTTCATTGTACGCTGTTCACTGTACGCTGTTCATTGTACGCTGTTCACTGTACGCTGTTCACTGTACGCTGTTCATTGTACGCTGTTCACTGTACACTGTTCACTGTACACTGTTCACTGTACGCTGTTCACTGTTCATTGTACGCTGTTCACTGTACGCTGTTCACTGTTCATTGTACGCTGTTCACTGTTCATTGTACGCTGTTCACTGTACGCTGTTCACTGTTCATTGTACACTGTACACTGTTCACTGTACGCTGTTCATTGTACACTGTTCAGTTAATTAATATCAGACCTGATCTCCTTATTGAGACCTTCAGAATAACTTTTCATACTGTTGAACTGCTCTCAGATTTTTGGAAAGACGGCAGGTCAGTAAACAGCTTTCCTCTGTCGTCTCTCAGCTGCTGCTGCTCAGCTTAAAGTCTACGACAGTTCAACTTCTTTTAAGATATTTAGCTAATTAGAATCACTCGTTACATACAGTGAGCATTTTCTTTTAAGCATACAAGCTCTGTATGTCTGTGAAACAGTGCTGTGGGTGAGCAATTTTATGTTCTGCTTGATAAATAGTTTAATAAATTTCTTGAACCGTTTACTTTTCTGGGGGATTTTGTTGAACTTCTGGCAGCAAGCAGTCGTAGTCGACTCCAATATAACCTGAAGTCTGTTTGATGGAGCTCAGCGCGGCTCGGTGAGGAGAGCATCTCTCACCACCAGCTCCAGTCAGCTGCTTAAAGAGTGCATTCATCATGACGGCGGCGCTGTTGAAATACGGAGTAATTACTGATAATCGAGGTCTTATATGCGACTTGTTCATAATGTAACTGCTGCTCCCATGTTTTTGTCTGTCTGTCTGATTACCTGACTGTCTCTCAGGCTGGCTGAAGGAGAACAGGTTCTGATTGGTGGAGTGCTAAACAAACAGAAGAGTCAAGATGACATCATCACTGAGTTTGGAGACTCCGCCTCCTTCACGCTGTCATTACTGGGACACATTTACTGGTAATTAACAGCTCCTCCCAGTCTGTTTCCGGTGTTAATGATATAAGACATACTGATGTCTGTCTGTCTGTCTGTCTGTGTGTCTGAGCAGTAAGACAGATCGTGTCACTAAAGGCGCAGAGTGTTTCCAGAGAAGTTTAACTCTCAACCCGTTCCTCTGGTCGCCTTTTCAAAACCTCTGTCACCTAGGTAACACACACACACACACGCACAAAACCACGTCATCATGACTTTGAAGACTTTACTGATACTGGTGTCTGTTCCAGGAGAGAAACCAGATCCAGACCAGGTCTTCAGGTTGTCCTCTCTTCAGAACTCCTCTATAGCCCCGCCCCCTCCACCTGTTAGCCCCGCCCAGAACTCTTCCCACCGCCTAGACACCGCCCTTATGGAGACGCCACAGGACACACTGGTACAGAATCACAATCAGATTTACTGTCAAGTAGTTTTGCATATGTCAGATTACTGTGGTCTGGTAATCAGATTACCTTGGTCTGGTAATCAGATTATTGATGGTCTCAGTCTGGTAATCAGATTACTGATGGTCTCAGTCTGGTAATCAGATTACTGATGGTCTCAGTCTGGTAATCAGATTATTGATGGTCTCAGTCTGGTAATCAGATTACTGATGGTCTCAGTCTGGTAATCAGATTACTGATGGTCTCAGTCTGGTAATCAGATTATTGATGGTCTCTGTCTAATAATCGGTTTACCTTTTTCCTCTTCAGGAGTTAAATCGTTTGAATCTAGAATCATCAAATGGAAAGCTGACTTCTGATTTGTCAGTTTCCTACATTGACTCCTCCCTCATCTCCTCGGAGACTGGCTCCCTATTGGGTAGTACTGTTTCCATGGCGTCAGCCGGCTCCTTATTGGCTAAACAGAACAAGCCTAAGAGTGGGCGGAGTTTACTGGGAGGACCTGCTGCACTTAGTCCACTAACGCCCAGGTAAGTTATTTAACAATACCTGCACAGGTGGAAGTGTGTTATCCTCGTCATTATACATAATACTGTGTGTGTGTGTAGTTTTGGCATCCTGCCCCTGGAGCCCAGCCCTGGAGACCCCACATATCTACAGAACTATTCAGCTACCATGGAAACACAATCTACAGCCCCCAGCAAGAAGGTACACACTAACTACACACACACACGCACACACACACACACACTCCCCACCTGTCTGTCTCTCCTCACCTGTCTGTCTGTCTGTCTCTCTCCTCACCTGTCTGTCTCTCTTCTCACCTGTCTGTCTCTCCTCACCTGTCTGTCTCTCCTCACCTGTCTGTCTCTCCTCACCTGTCTGTCTCTCTCTCTCTCCTCACCTGTCTGTCTCTCTCTCTCTCCTCACCTGTCTGTCTCTCCTCACCTGTCTGTCTCTCCTCTCCTGTCTGTCTCTCTCTCTCTTCTCACCTGTCTGTCTCTCCTCACCTGTCTGTCTCTCTCTCTCCTCACCTGTCTGTCTCTCCTCACCTGTCTGTCTCTCCTCACCTGTCTGTCTCTCTCAGTCTGTCTCCAGGATCAGTCAGTCAAAGTCTGTCTTCAGTCAGAGTGGAAACAGCAGAGATGTTCTGCCCATCCCCTTCAACCAATCACAGACCTCTGCTCCTCACACCAGGTAACTAAACTAAACGTAGCACAGAAAGTGAGGAAATGTGTGTTTGGTAGATTATTTGTTTGTTGTAACGATGCTTCTTGACAATAAATCTTCTACCGTTGGAAAGTCTGTTTATTTCCCTTTTAAATGGAGCCACATTCGTAAGGAACATGCATTTGTGGGATGAGCAACAGAGCTGAGTATGTTGGTTGCGCCCATGAAAAATTTGCCAAATCTTCTCTGCCGATGCCACTATGTAGGCTATTAAAGATGAATGAGAATCAATGAACAATCAATGCACGCTTATTTCCCCTCAGCCGCCTGTGAAGACGTGCTGTTAGTCTTCATTATCCAATAGGCTTATAGGTAATCAACTGATAGCACACATAGTGCAGAGCATAATTCAACAACAGCCCAATTTAAAGATGTTTAATTGTATGATAGGCTGCAGGCCAAACCTGTGCACCCAGCGGGCGGAAGACAGTCAGATGTTTGTGCTTTAATCAAAAAGTCATTGAAATTATATTATGGGACCTTGAAAAGTCATGGGAAAGTCTGGAAATTTTGTCTGTGAAAATGTGTGGGAACCCTGATCTACTGAATAAAATAAAGAAATGTTAATATAAGAGTTAATACAGCCATCAGTCATAAATACCAACATCAAAAACAACTAAGAAAGAAAAGGAGATGGTGGCGGTAAGTGATAACCTGTCTGTCTCTCAGTGGCTCCCCTCAGGTCCTCAGCCCCAGTATGTCTGGTCCTCCAAACGTTCAGCCCAGAAGAAGCTCCAGACTGTTTACTAGTGCCAGCTCCACTGCCAAGGTACGGTACTACCTCAGTAGTACTGCGGTACTACAGTGCTGTACTACTGAATTATACCATTTTACTAAATTACTGCACTACAGCTTGATAACATCTGTCCCTGTGTCTCTCTGTGTCTGCAGGAGAACAGTAAGAAGTTAAAGATGAAGTTTCCTACAAAGATCCCCAACAGGAAAACAAAATGTAAATCAGCAAAGACGTCAAACAGCAGCAACCTCAACGAGAGTCTAGACATCCTGAGACTGGACCCCAGCCTGAGTCTGCCAGACACCAAGATCCCCCAGTACCAGAGAGCTGCTGCAGGTAAAAATACTACTAATACTATAAAATACTGCAGTACCTCAGCCTGAGTCTGCCAGACACCAAGATCCCCCAGTACCAGAGAGCTGCTGCACAGGGCTGTGACGGTCTGGATTCTTTCATACTGCAGCGAAAAAGCAACTTATCCCTGCGGTTTTACCTGACCTCCGGCGTTCACACACCAGTCTTTGTTAATATAAACACACAGGCCACCGCCTCGGGTCTTACCGACAATGAAAGCAATCCTGTCCAACCAGAGAACGGTTAGCCTGGCTAGCTGAGTCGGGGATACCGTCGTGCAGCCATGTCTAGGTGAAGATGAGGGCACAGCGGTTTGGTCATTTCTCTCCAGGAGGTCAGAAGCAGTCTTAGGTAATCTAGTTTACTGTCAGTGGAGTGGACGTTGGTGAGGAAGACTGGCGGGAAAGCTGGTCAGCTGGGGTTAGCCTTTAGCCTAGCTTGGATGCCATCGTTCTTGTGGGGCGATGCTGAGGTATATATTCTATGTATTACCGTATATCACACAGTATATGTGCAAGCACATTAGACTACCATATATGACAGTGGTAGTTGACTTTTTTTTTTAAATTTGGTGATGGCCGTAATGAGCTCAACCCCATGGTAGGCATCACATGACCACAATATTGCAGTAATGCGGTTATCATCACAGCCCTACTTCTGCATGTAAAAATACTTCTAATATGTGTTTTTGTGTGTTTGTGTTCAGACAGCGTGATGGCGTTACTACGGGAACTGGGAAGAGGTTACCAGGCGCTGTGCTCATACAACTGCAGAGAAGCCATCAACATCCTGACCTCCCTTCCTCCCCAGCACTACAACACCGGCTGGGTGCTCACTCACATCGGCAGGGCCTACTTCGAACTGGCTGAGTACTCACAGGTAACAAGTTCACCTGACACACAGGTAACAAGTTCACCTGACACGCAGGTAACAAGTTCACCTGACACACAGGTAACAAGTTCACCTGACACACAGGTAACAAGTTCACCTGACTCACAGGTAACAAGTTCACCTGACACACAGGTAACAAGTTCACGTCACACACAGGTAACAAGTTCACCTGACTCACAGGTAACAAGTTCACCTGACACGCAGGTAACAAGTTCACGTCACACACAGGTAACAAGTTCACCTGACACACAGGTAACAAGTTCACCTGACTCACAGGTAACAAGTTCACCTGACTCACAGGTAACAAGTTCACCTGACACACAGGTAACAAGTTCACCTGACACACAGGTAACAAGTTCACCTGACACGCAGGTAACAAGTTCACCTGACACACAGGTAACAAGTTCACCTGACACACAGGTAACAAGTTCACCTGACACACAGGTAACAAGTTCACCTGACACGCAGGTAACAAGTTCACCTGACACACAGGTAACAAGTTCACCTGACTCACAGGTAACAAGTTCACCTGACACACAGGTAACAAGTTCACCTGACACACAGGTAACAAGTTCACCTGACACACAGGTAACAAGTTCACCTGACACGCAGGTAACAAGTTCACCTGACACACAGGTAACAAGTTCACCTGACACGCAGGTAACAAGTTCACCTGACACGCAGGTAACAAGTTCACCTGACTCACAGGTAACAAGTTCACCTGACACACAGGTAACAAGTTCACCTGACACACAGGTAACAAGTTCACCTGACTCACAGGTAACAAGTTCACCTGACTCACAGGTAACAAGTTCACCTGACACGCAGGTAACAAGTTCACCTGACACACAGGTAACAAGTTCACCTGACTCACAGGTAACAAGTTCACCTGACACGCAGGTAACAAGTTCACCTGACACGCAGGTAACAAGTTCACCTGACACGCAGGTAACAAGTTCACGTCACACACAGGTGTAACTCACCTCTTTCACATGATTGACCTTATATGTTTTCTGCTGTATCAATTAGCTTGCATTCAGACCCAATCAGGCGGAGCGGCGTACAGACGCAGGGTTGAGCGGAGGTGTGTGGGCGTGTTTGTTTGTGCTCAAGAACATAACCGCTCTCTCTCTTAAGATAAATGTCCTCCCGTCCTCCCAGTAACGTCTTTGCCTCCCATTCAAATGAATGGGAGAACTGGTGTTTTCACTGCACCGCCCGATTTGGTCTGAAACGGCTTGACAGTAGGACTCATTGAGCAACTTGATTGGTCAGCTGTGGTTTATGATATCATGATGATGATGGTCGTTGTTTTTGCCTCGTAGGCGGAGCGTCTGTTCAGCGAGGTTCGCAGGATTGAGTCGTACAGAGTTGAAGGGATGGAGATTTATTCAACCACACTGTGGCACCTGCAGAAGGATGTCGCACTGTCCGCCCTGTCCAAAGACCTGACAGACATGGACAAGAACTGTCCAGAGGTAAAGACCACACCTGTCTATATCCTGAGATTAGAATCACACCTGTCTATAACCCGTCCTGAGGTTAGAATCACACCTGTCTATAACCTGTCCTGAGGTTAGAATCACACCTGTCTATAACCTGCCCTGAGATTAGAATCACACCTGTCTATAACCTGTCCTGAGGTTAGAATCACACCTGTCCATAACCTGCCCTGAGATTAGAATCACACCTGTCTATAACCTGTCCTGAGGTTAGAATCACACCTGTCTATAACCTGTCCTGAGGTTAGAATCACACCTGTCCACAACCTGTCCTGAGGTTAGAATCACACCTGTCCATAACCTGTCCTGAGGTTAGAATCACACCTGTCCATAACCTGTCCTGAGGTTAGAATCACACCTGTCTATAACCTGCCCTGAGATTAGAATCACACCTGTCTATAACCTGTCCTGAGGTTAGAATCACACCTGTCCACAACCTGTCCTGTGGTTAGAATCACACCTGTCTATAACCTGCCCTGAGATTAGAATCACACCTGTCTATAACCTGTCCTGAGGTTAGAATCACACCTGTCTATAACCTGTCCTGAGGTTAGAATCACACCTGTCTATAACCTGTCCTGAGGTTAGAATCACACCTGTCTATAACCTGTCCTGAGATTAGAATCACACCTGTCTACAACCTGTCCTGAGGTTAGAATCACACCTGTCTATAACCTGTCCTGAGATTAGAATCACACCTGTCCATCACCTGTCCTGAGATTAGAATCACACCTGTCCACAACCTGTCCTGAGATTAGAATCACACCTGTCTATAACCTGTCCTGAGGTTAGAATCACACCTGTCTATAACCTGTCCTGAGATTAGAATCACACCTGTCTATAACCTGCCCTGAGATTAGAATCACACCTGTCTATAACCTGTCCTGAGGTTAGAATCACACCTGTCTACAACCTGTCCTGAGATTAGAATAACACCTGTCCATATCTGTCCTGAGGTTAGAATCACACCTGTCTATAACCTGCCCTGAGGTTAGAATCACACCTGTCTACAACCTGTCCTGAGGTTAGAATCACACCTGTCTACAACCTGTCCTGAGATTAGAATCACACCTGTCTATAACCTGTCCTGAGATTAGAATCACACCTGTCCACAACCTGTCCTGAGATTAGAATCACACCTGTCTACAACCTGTCCTGAGGTTAGAATCACACCTGTCTATAACCTGTCCTGAGGTTAGAATCACACCTGTCTATAACCTGTCCTGAGGTTAGAATCACACCTGTCTATAACCTGTCCTGAGGTTAGAATCACACCTGTCTATAACCTGTCCTGAGATTAGAATCACACCTGTCTATAACCTGCCCTGAGATTAGAATCACACCTGTCTATAACCTGTCCTGAGGTTAGAATCACACCTGTCTACAACCTGTCCTGAGATTAGAATAACACCTGTCCATATCTGTCCTGAGGTTAGAATCACACCTGTCTATAACCTGCCCTGAGGTTAGAATCACACCTGTCTACAACCTGTCCTGAGGTTAGAATCACACCTGTCTACAACCTGTCCTGAGATTAGAATCACACCTGTCTATAACCTGTCCTGAGATTAGAATCACACCTGTCCACAACCTGTCCTGAGATTAGAATCACACCTGTCTACAACCTGTCCTGAGGTTAGAATCACACCTGTCCATCACCTGTCCTGAGGTTAGAATCACACCTGTCTATAACCTGTCCTGAGGTTAGAATCACACCTGTCCATAACCTGTCCTGAGGTTAGAATCACACCTGTCCATCACCTGTCCTGAGATTAGAATCACACCTGTCCATCACCTGTCCTGAGGTTAGAATCACACCTGTCCATCACCTGTCCTGAGGTTAGAATCACACCTGTCTATAACCTGTCCTGAGATTAGAATCACACCTGTCTACAACCTGTCCTGAGGTTAGAATCACACCTGTCTATAACCTGTCCTGAGATTAGAATCACACCTGTCCATCACCTGTCCTGAGATTAGAATCACACCTGTCTATAACCTGTCCTGAGATTAGAATCACACCTGTCCATCACCTGTCCTGAGGTTAGAATCACACCTGTCTATAACCTGTCCTGAGGTTAGAATCACACCTGTCTATAACCTGTCCTGAGATTAGAATCACACCTGTCCATCACCTGTCCTGAGGTTAGAATCACACCTGTCCATAACCTGTCCTGAGGTTAGAATCACACCTGTCCATCACCTGTCCTGAGGTTAGAATCACACCTGTCCATCACCTGTCCTGAGGTTAGAATCACACCTGTCCATCACCTGTCCTGAGATTAGAATCACACCTGTCCATCACCTGTCCTGAGGTTAGAATCACACCTGTCTATAACCTGTCCTGAGGTTAGAATCACACCTGTCTATAACCTGTCCTGAGGTTAGAATCACACCTGTCTATAACCTGTCCTGAGGTTAGAATCACACCTGTCTATAACCTGTCCTGAGATTAGAATCACACCTGTCTATAACCTGTCCTGAGATTAGAATCACACCTGTCCATCACCTGTCCTGAGGTTAGAATCACACCTGTCTACAACCTGTCCTGAGATTAGAATCACACCTGTCTGTCTCTTTGCAGGCCTGGTGTGTAGCAGGAAACTGTTTCAGCCTGCAGAGGGAGCATGATATTGCTATCAAGTTCTTCCAGAGAGCCATCCAGGTGAGCTTCCGTTACCATGGTTACTGTTGGCTGTTATTACCATAGATACCGAGCTTAGATTGACTGACCTGTTCTATCCGGTCTGTGAGCTGCAGAGACAGGTGAGGACTATAATGATCATCAGACAGTTAGCAGGGGAAGTCTCACCTGTCTCACTACCTGTCTCACTACCTGTCTCACTACCTGTCTCTCTCTCACCTATTAGTTACATTCAGCGGGTTTTATTGGCATGAAAGTTTCAAGAACAGTGTTGCCAAAGCATCAAAATACAAGTTCACTGTCTGACCTGTTCAGGTGTTTCCCATCAGACTCGGCCGGCAGGACACAAGGCAGAGAGAGTCTGTAGATTATGTTATACAGAGAACCCACGTTACAGCCGTCAGGAGGATCCGCCTTTGAGTCGACTTCATGTTCGCTTTTATACGACATGCTGGTGTGACGGAGATCAGACTGATCAGAGCTGTAAACTCTTCCATGAGGGAGGACACAGACGTTACCAGGACGAGGGAGGACACAGACGTTACCAGGACGAGGGAGGACAGAGACGTTACCAGGACGAGGGAGGACACAGACGTTACCAGGACGAGGGAGGACACAGACGTTACCAGGACGAGGGAGGACACAGACGTTACCAGGACGAGGGAGGACAGAGACGTTACCAGGACGAGGGAGGACGTTTCTCTTCGTTTGATAACGTTCAAAGTAAAGTTAGACTTTTCTGTCGGCTTCCCGACTCATTTTAAAAAAGACGAGAGAGAGAGAGAGAGAGAGCAGCTGTGGTCGAGTGAGCTAGAGGGTGAATGAAGAGAGGGAGCGGTGGTAGTGAGGAAGTTGATGAATCAGATCGTTATTTTCTGATACGCCGCGCCGCCTGGTTACGTCTGAATATGAGCCAATAACACAGCAGCTGTCCCTCTCAATCTTTAAGAAAAGACTGAAGGCTCTTTGATGAACATCTCTGCACTTGATGGACTGAAGGAATCGAGGCCCTCTGTGCACCTGCTGGCTTCTACATCCTGTTGGACTCAAACAGCACTGAGTCGCGTCTCCTGACTGGATCCCTGCTGGTGTCGTATCAGCTCTCAGATGATAAAAGCGTCTGCGAGATGAAATGTTAATGTGATGTCGATCCGGCTCTGTGACTTCCTTGTTGGTGGAGCAGCTCTGCCCCCCCCCCTCCCCCCGCTCCGTGTCCAAACCTGTCATACAGAACAGCGAGGCGGATTCAAGTCGCAGTAGTCCCACCTGGAACAGACGGTGGCCAGGGTCATACTGGTCGGTGGAGCTGGCAGGTGTGGGAGGGGCAGAGATCTCTACTGGGCTCTCATCATCTTCACTGTGTAGTATGTGATGAAGAGCAGAGGGTCTTCCTCGTCTTTAATCTGCTGCCTGAGCCGATGGTCGCTGGATACGTATGAGTATCTTTCCAGATGTGATGGAATCAGTGAAGAACACGAGGTTATTCTTCTTCCTTCCTCCTGGTTGTTGGGCGTAGTGAGTGAAGAAGACCTCTGTGTTTTCATGCAGTATCTCTTGTTTGTGTTCCAGTCCTACGTGTAGCCGTGTACTCGGCCTCCCTCGTCTCCGCTCTGACAGCTGAGCTGTGGGCAGCTCGGCTAAATATTTCCTTTGTTAGCTTTTCTAGCCTATAAACACTATATGTAGTTCACCAGATGTATTAATGTTACCACGAAGGATCCTTTTATTTGTCTTCATAAAATAACTCTTCTGTTAGCTTCTCTGGTGCAGTTTCTTTGTGGGAATGTTAGCAGTTAGCGGGTAACAGCTAGCTAGTTGTTTGATTTAAAAAATATATTCAAAGATAAATATATGTCTGTTCTTGCTGATTAATGCTGTTAGCTCTTCTTCTCTGCATATTATCTGAAGGTGTCATGTGTGTGTGTGTGTCTCAGGTGGACCCGGGCTTCGCGTACGCCTACACGCTGCTGGGTCACGAGTTCGTTCTGACGGAGGAGTTGGACCGAGCGCTCGCCTGCTTCCGCAACGCCATCAGAGTCAACAACAGACACTACAATGCATGGTACGGTAACCACGGCAACCAGTGTACTTTACATAACAGACAGTACACTACATGTTACGGTAACCATGGTAACTATAATACAGTTTCAAAGGTGAATGTCTCATTTTAACACTTAAAAAAGTAATAATGTTAAT